>NW_028229678.1:0-156947 GCF_053477565.2 Lygodium microphyllum | reverse complement strand
TATAATCATAGGATCTATTGAAATCAACCTTGAAGAAATAAAAGACTTGTTTTGTAATTTGAGCATACTCATTGCATGTATTTTATCTATTATTTGCATATATTCTATGTATAGAAGCTAAATATAATATGGGTCTCGAGTTAGCTAAGATATCCCTTTCTCTTTTTAATGGATAAGCTTCATTACTCCCTTATTTATGTTGACTAGAAAATCATGATTTCTCATTACTTCTTTCGAGACTAGCATCTGAGTCAATTACTCATTAAATTCTTTGTATTTTTTTTAGAAAGGCAATCTAGAGTAGGACCTTTTCAATTAGCTAAAGAGTAATTGGTATTGCTTACTTCAACCTCACTTATATCACTATTGATATATCTACAAGAGATTTAGGGACTACCTTTTTCCTTATTCTGGATGTTTTTTATATTGATGGAGTTATGGTAGAGTCATGGATAGTTGGGAAGCTAAAGACTTGAACATAGGATGGCATATAAACCTTCTCATTTCATCAAGTTCTAGCATAAAGAGATATATTATTGGATTCTTTTTTAGCTTATTTGAGCTAGATGTTAGTTAATCGTGAGAACCTGATATTTAATCTCTACTTAGCCCTGGTTGAGTCTTATTTTTAGATGTGTATAAAACTGTGATGCCAGGAGGCATATTCCACGGTGGATTCTGTGAGGTTTTGCGGTGGATTGTGTAAAATTTTATTATCGGGGCTCATACACAAAGTGGATTCTTTGTGCAAAAATTCGATGGGGATACCTATCCTTTTCGGGCGTTTTGTTAATTTAATGTGTAAGTGGGTGATTCCATAGCGGGTGATTCTGCAAAATACATATTTAAATTAATAAATGTTTATGAGTTTAGAGTGCGCACTCGTAATAAATCAAGGTTAGGATTGATTTCTAACCAATTTATTTTTGTAGCTGAAGCCTGCTAGAGGTATTCACTTTTGTCGATTTAATTGTATTATTTTTCTAACAATTGTGAATGCTTCAGTTGATGTGTAGAGCAAGCAACAGTGGCATTGGGAAGCATTGAAGGATAGTGTGTATTCAAATTATCATCAATTTTTTATGGGCACATACCTTAGGCATGGCGTCCATATTTTGACGCGCTTATTTATCAAAACGCTTGATATTTATTTATTATTTTTGTATACGCATGGGTGCACGATTTAAATATTTTTATTGGACATTGTATTTGGGTACCGCTTGACTTCTTGGGTGGCCAATAGCTTTAATTATTTAGTAGCACAAAAGCAAACACAAAAGCTAAAGCGTGCTAATTGTAAATTGGGCTATTATTCGAGCTTGAAGATGAATAATATATAAAATACATGCTTTGTGGAGTGCTCGCACAAGGCATGGGAGGAGATTGCACCCAATTGGTCTCTTGTTCATGTCGTGCAAGCTTTCTACATTGATTTGTGTGCAAAAAGTAGAGTTCTTTTGTTCTTGAGGACCTTCTAACGCTCACTATGCGCGCTTACGACATCCGATCTGTGCACCAGTGGTATCAGAGCAAAGCTAAGATCGAGAGCTTCCAATCGCTTACCATCTTATACGAAGGCGGAGCTCCTGGAACAATGGAGCTCTACAGTCAGTTTCGTCGCAAACGGTCAATACCGGTGTGTTCCTGGCAGTCAAGAACCCCCTTCTACACTCTCTAATAGCGAAGGACCAGCCTGTGGAGGCAGAGGACCACGTGGAGATCTCCTTCTTTAAGTCATTTTGAAACAGACAAACAGTGATTTTCCCGAACCAACGATGGAGCAAAAGTTGGATTTGATTATGATGCAACTCGAAGAAGAACGAAGAGCCTGACAAGCTTTTCAAGTTCAATTGGCCAATCTGCAACGAACTACCACTGACAAAGATGGACTGCAACTCGAAGATCTTATACGGCGTACCATCGATGTGACATTTGAAGCCCAATCCATCCGCAAAGAAACAAAGATAAGTAAAAGAAACTTCAAATTTCATACTTTCAATGGATCACGAGATGGAAAGACTGTACTTGCATTTATCAATCAATTTGATGATTAATTCCATGAAGAAACATATGCTGAGAAAGACAAAATTAAATGTGTCACTAATCATTTAGTTGATTGAGCATCCTTGTGGTGGACTGTGGTCTGCAAGAGTGCTGATTGTCCCACTACCTGGGAGACTTTCCAAAAGAAGTTTTTGCAGAATTTCCTTCCTCCTCAGTTCCATGAAAAAGCCATTAAGCAATGGGATCTTCTACAGCAAAGAGATCGCAAACCTATTTCCCAATACACTGAACATTTTTGGAATGCCCTACTGCAACTACGCATGCTTGAAGATGTACTTGAAGCGACTCACAAACACAAGTTTATGTCCTGCCTACTTGGACATTACTATGCAGAAGTCAATATGTTCAAGCCAACGGCCCTTGAAGATGCAATTTCCTTGGCTCATGATACTGAAGACAAGATTCGAGGATGAGACAAGCGACCATAACAATTTCCAACTAATGGTAACTATGGTTCCAAACAATTCAATTCAAATTTTCAAAGATTCAATCAAAGTCATTTTATTCCATCTTCATTCCATAAGTCTTGGACACGACCACCTACTTTGCCATCAAATACCAATCCAAACCCTAAGCCATCCTCACAACCAAATCCTAACATTCCTAAACTTCCTGCCATTACCAATAATGTATCTAAAGCCAAACCCATAGTTTGTTACAAATGCCATAAACCTAGATATCTAACAGAGCCAATTGTCAATCGAAAAAGCCACCTGTCCATATCAATTATCTTGGAGCAATGGAAGAAGAAGAACGTGAGGAAATGCCTGACTTTACGGAAGATGATGACGGCATTGGTACTACTTCGGATACTTTGCCAATCTAGTGACATTATCTTAGGAATGCCTTGGCGTCATCAATACAATCCTTATATAGATTATTCTATGCATTCAATTAAAATTTATTTTCAAGGAAAACAAATTACATTGCATGGTATGCACGCTTCCAATAATTTTTTATTGCTTACTCATACTCAGGCTAAACGTGCATTACGTAAAAATAGCAAATCTTATTTAATATGGGTGAATGAACTTCAAGCTAAAGAAACACAGATGCATCCTAGGCATACACAATTTCTTGCTCAATTTCAAGATTGTTTTGCTGATGATTTACTGCCTGGATTACCACCTTCACGTCCTCAAGATCACAAAATAGATTTAATTTCTAGTACACAACCACCATGTAAAGAACCATATAGGCATAACCAAATTAAACAGAAAGAAATTCAAACTTAAATAGAAGAATTGCTCAACAGACGATTAATTAGACCTAGTAGCTCTCCATTTGGTGCACTTGTCTTATTAGTAAAGAAGAATAATAATACTTATCGCATGTGCATTGATTATCGTGCCCTAAATAAAATTACTGTTAAGAATAGATATCCAATACCTAGGGTAGATGATCATATGGATAAACTACAAGGTTCTGCCATATTCAGTAAGATAGATCTTAAATCTGGTTATCATCAAGTAAGATTGGATAAATCTGATATATTCAAAACTGCATTTAGAACACAATTTGGACACTATGAATTTCTAGTTAGCTTTTTGGTCTAACTAATGCACAAGCTACATTTAGTTATATGATGAATCGCATATTTCTGAAATATCAGCATTGTGTCATGGTATTCCTCGATGATATATTGGTATACAGTAAAAATGAGAATGAGCGTTATGAACATTTATCTTTAGTTTTCAAGTTGTTAAAAGACAATCAATTATATGCTAATCCAGAAAAGAGTGAATTCTTCCAGACATAAATTGAATATCTAGGACATATTGTTTCATCAGAAGGTATTAAAGTTGACCCTAAAAAGATAGAAGCAATTTTAAATTGGCCCATACCCAAAAATGTGCATGAGTTACGTTCTTTTCTAGGTCTTGCTAGTTTTTACAGAAAGTTTGTGCAAAATTTCTCATTACTTGCATTACCTTTGACTAAACTTTTAAAGAAAGGTATTGTGTATAACTGGTCTGACAATCAACAAAAATCTTTTGATTTATTGAAAGATGCATTAACCCATGCTCTTGTATTACAACTACCTGACTTTAATAGACCATTCTTCTTAGTAGTTACTGATGCTAGTGGATCTGGAATAGGAGCTGTCCTTATGCAAGATAATCATCCCATAGCCTATTCTAGCTGTAAACTCAAACCATCTAAACTTAAATATTCTACATATGATAAAGAATTGTTAGCTGTAGTACAAGCCTTACGTCAATGGAAACATTATTTAATAGGATCTGAATTTATGATCAAAACTGACCAATAAAGCATTAGACATCTCCTTAGTCAACCCCAAATATCTGACAAACACATTAAATGGACAGCTTTTATTCAAAGTTTTCATCCCCTTATACAATATCAACCAGGAAAAGAGAATGTTGTAGCCGACGCTTTGAGTAGAAGACCGACAATTCATAATATTTCTGTGATATCATTTGATTCCCCTATCCCTATGAAAGATACTTATCATCGGGGTATTACATTTCAAGCTGATTGGAATAAACTAGTTGCAAATAATTGGATTCCTATTGATTCGTTGTCTTACAATAATGGATTGATGTTTTATGAAAAAAGATTATATGTGACAGTTCCATTTCGATCATTTGTTTTGCATGAGATTCATTGTCCTCCATATCAAGGTCATAGAGGTATTATATCTACTTTGCGTACATTGAGACTGAAGATTTTTATTGGCCACATATGGACACTGATGTATCTAGCTTTGTATCTGAATGTTTAGTTTGTCAATGAGTTAAAAGACACCATGGTAAACAGTATGGTTTACTGATGCCATTATCTATTTCATCACGACCATGGGAATAGATTTCAATGGATTTTATCACTAGTTTACCTAAGACTAAAGCTAACCATGATATGATTTGGACTGTTGTCGACAGGTTTAGCAAACAAGCATATTTCATTCTATGCAAAAAAACTTTAATTGCATCTCAAACTGCTCAATTGTTTTTGAAAACTGTTTTCACTAATCATGGTTTACCAAAAGTTATTATTTCTGATCGTGATTCTAGATTTTGTAATAATTTTTGGATTACTTTGTTTGCTAATTTAGGAACAAAGATTGCTTTTTCATCTGCATTTCATCTTGAAACAAACGGTCAAACAGAAGCTACTAACAATACTATTTTAGATCTTTTACGTACTTACACTATTTCGAAACCACACACATGGGATACATACCTACATTTACTTCAGTTTGCATATAACAATACACCACATACAGCTACAAAGAAAGCACCATTTAAAGTTATTTATGGATATAGATTGCCTACACCTGTTACATCATTATCAAACAAAATTCAGAGTGCTGATGATATTGTTAACATGCATGCCACTATTTTTGATGAAGTTAAAGATATGATTGCCAAAGCCTAGCAATCATATACAAAACAAGCAAATAAGAAAAGACAGGCTATGAATTTTAAAGTTGATGATTATGTTTGGTTACGCATAGAAAAACGTAGATTACAAAGTGTAGATAAACACCCAGTAGTGAAATTAGCACCTAGATTCTATGGACCATTCAAGATCATACACAAAATCAATAACAATGCATTTAAACTACAACTACCACAACATTGAAAAATCCACAACACCTTTCGTATTAGTTTATTACGAACCTTTAGAGGCCAATTACTTGTACACCCTGTTTATGAAAACCCTCCTTTATTAGATGATGACACTGAAATCCTTGAGCTTGAAACTATTACAGATACTGACTTTATGACCACTAGAACTGGCTGTAGATATTCTAGATATTTCGTCAACTTTAAAAATCATCCTGTTGAAGAGGCCCAATGGATACACGCTAGAGACTTAAATGCTTTTCCCACTCTGTTAGCTCCACATTGAGCTAATAGCGATTGAGGACAATTGCTATCCCACCCTGGGGGTATGATGCCAGGAGGCATATCCCACGGTGGATTCTGTGAGGTTTTGCAGTGAATTCCGTAAAATTTTATTACCGGGGCTCATACATAAAGTGGATTCTTTCTGTGAAAAGTCGATGGGGACGCCTATCCTTTTCGGGCGTTTTGTTAATTTAATGTGTAAGTGGGTGATTCCATAGCGGCTGATTCCGCAAAATACATATTTAAATTAATAAACGTTTATGAGTTTAGAGTGCTCACTCGTAATAAATTAAGGTTAGGATTGATTTGTAACCAATTTATTTTTGTAGCTGAAGACTGCTACGTATTCACTTTTGTCGGTTTAATTGTATTATTTTTCTAACAATTGTGAATGCTTCAGTTGATGTGTAGAGTAAGCAGCGGTGGCATTGGGAAGCATTGGAGGATAGCGTGTATTCAAATTATCATCAATTTTTTTACGGGCGCATATCTTAGGCATGGCGTCCATATTTTGATGCGCTTATTTATCAAAGTGCTTGATATTTATTTATTATTTTTGTATGTGCATGGGCACATGATTTAAATATTTGTATTGGACATTGTATTTGGGTATCGCCTGACTTCTTAGGCACCCAATAGCTTTAAGTCTTTAGTAGCACAAAAGCAAACACAAAAGCTAAAGCGTGCTAATTGTAAATTGGGCTGTTATTTGAGCTTGAAGATGAATAATATATAAAATACATGCTTTGTGGAGCACTCACACAAGGCATGGGGGGAGATTGCACCCAATTGGTCTCTTGTTCATGTCATGCAAGCTTTCTACATTGATTTGTGTGCAAAAAGTAGAGTTCTTTTGTTCTTGGGGAGCTTTTGACTCTCACTACACGCGCTTACGGCATCCAATCTGTGCACCAAACTGGGGGTGGTTACTATATGTGTATCCTCTATATCATGTGCGTTCAGGGCCTATTTATAAATATCCTTATCTTTGAATTTTTTCTGAATAAAACATATCCCTTTTCTATTCAATCTGTAAATAACCCCTTTATATTACACCCTTTTGTATGTAAAAATGTATAAAAATGGTATTTTAAAAATACTTTATTTTGAACCCACGTGATGCACACATATATTCATGAGTAACTTACCCAAGGTATAAAAGTCATATCTACAGTTTTTGAGTTGTTTCCTTTTAGTTACTACTTTTTGTTTACATGCATGATAAGGTATTGAGACTTTTAGATAGCAATCGACCAAGCTCAGGATGGGTATTTTAACTCTCTTTTTATTATCAACAATTATTTTTCTTTTCTAAGGAATTTTCTTCTAGCTATTCACCCATATTTAAGTCATCCACCATAAGGATTAATTGAAAATTGTAAGTGACTTCCAAATGACAAATGCCTGGTATATCAAAATAACTTCCATTCAAGCAGGTTGAGAGGATTTAGATGCAACATGTAAGACATGCACATATACACAAAATGGTACACAAAGAGAGAGAGAGAGAGAGAGAGAGAGAGAGAGAGAGAGAGAGAGAGAGAGAGAGAGAGAGTGTGTGTGTGTGTGTGTATGTGTGCGCGCGCATGTACATGCACACATGTGAACTTAGGATGAATAACTTGGGCATTCATTTTTCATTTTTGCAAAGGTACCTTAAGAGCCAGTTTTGGGATTTATGTAGGGATTTGCACTCATGTACCTATTTTAAATTTATTTATTATGTTCCTTTTCATGTACAAATCCTTAGTAAATAGGAAATATTTCCTCAAAATACTTATAGTTTACTAGTAGCACCTATGCATTCGATGTAGCAAGTTCAGTACTTGATGTGAAAGAGAAGCCCTTGGACCAGGGTTCACTTCATCAAGGACTTATGTATTAATATTTTGCATTATATCTCAATGTTTGTCCTATACTTCAAATATTTCCCTTAAGCATTGTTAGTGCATGCAACACACAAGAGATCAACACGTATTAATGTCATACAAAACACAACAAATGATACCACATGTTAATTTTTAGGATCTATGTGTGTGTGGTGAGAGAGAGAGAGAGTAGAGTAGTTTATTATCATCCATGAAATTACAAATTATGATCCATGGGACCTTTCCAAATATATAATGATTCTCCTCCCCCATGGTAGGAAAGGGTAGCTACAGTGAAAGAACGATTATCCCAAAAGCCTAACATGTGAGTGATGAGAGCCCCTAACTTTGATATAGGAGTAGTGGTCAAAAACTGGTGAAGTGGACCCTATAAAGGGATATCAAAGTCAGCCTGTATGTAAGCATATTTTGGGCATGTCATAATCATGTGCTTCTCTGATTCTACTCTTTGTAGTCCACAAAGCTTGCATAACCTCATCTCTCTTACATGTCCACTCCATGCACCTGTCTTGATCAATAAAGTGTGTGATCAAGTTTCTAGTCATGCAATGCTCTCTCTAAATACTAGTGAGAGCGGGTTAGCTATGTATGGCTGCATGTGTGCCTCTGCCTGCATGAAGGATTCCCAACATGAAGGATAGATATGCATAGTGTAATAAGTAAGTTTGCCATTTACTCCCTTTCTTTGATGTTTTGCTTGATATGCTTGTATGAGGTCTGATTGAAATGTGTCCAGCATATATCTTTGGATGCCATATCTAGATATCTATCCATTGAAAGGTAAGAAGGATCAAAGCTTTCTTGGAAGTGAGATATGGCGGAGAGTAAGAGAAAGAAGAGAGAGAGACACAAATGGGAACTCCAACAACCACAATGTGTGGTCGGGCCTTCCTTTATTCAAACTGTCACTAAAAGAATAAACAATAAGTGACTGTGATGGTCGCTCGCCACCTACAGTGTGTAGTGGCAGGTAAAACTATTACTGTAGTAATACAGAGGCAGCTAGATGGAGGCGCTTTACTCCAAAACGTGCCACTTAAAGGCAAATCTGCCCCAGTAAGACAAAAAAAAAGATAGTACAACATGTACACATGTACAATAGGATGAGGAAAAAGACGTCATCTCATCCAATGCCCATCAATCTCCTAAGGAGGCAAAGCACTCGGTAGTGAGGCTTTTCATGAGCAAGTCTATAGGATTCTGCTCAGTCGGAATCTTGACAAGGTCAACAAACCTGTCCTCAATGACCTCACGAATGAAGTGATACCTCACCTCAATATGTTTCGTCTTCACATGGAAGACCGGATTCTTGGCCAATTGAATGGCACTCATAGAATCCAAATGCAGTGTAGGCATAGTATCTGTCATACCAAGGTCTGCAATCAAACTGTCTAACCAGATAGCCTCCTTGCAAGCCTCTGTGGCTGCAATATACTCGGCCTCTATAGTGGAAAGAGTCGTATACTTCTATGCCCTAGACATCCAAGAGATATCCCCTCCAGCATAAGTGAAGACATAGCCAGAAGTGGACTTCCTACTATCTATGTGTCCTGCATAATCAGAGTTAGCATACCCCACGACTCCTGTATCCTGGCAGCCATAACAAAGACACATATCTCTTGTGGCCTTCATGTACCTCATGATAACCTTCATGGCATCCCAATGTTTCTTGTCGGGTGTAGCCATATAACATGCCACAACCCCATCTGCAAAAGCAATATCTAGACGGGTGGCAATCATGCCATACATAAGACTTCCCGGAATCTTGGCCATCTCGGCCCTGTGCTCATCTTTCTGCTGATAATCGGCCTGTGAAACCTTCACATGAGAAGGTAATGGACAACCAATAGGCTTAACATCCTACATGCGGAAGCGTTCAAGGACTTTATGAATGTACTCCATCTATGACAGATAGAGTAGTCCCTGAGATCTATCGTGCCTAATGTGCATACCAAGTATATGAGAGGCCTATCTCCTAGAATCTTTCATCTCAAAGCTCCTTTTGAGCTAAGCCTTAAGAGCATCTAGCTCCTCATAAGTTGTCTCTGCTAAAAGCATGCCATCCACATAGAGTACCAAAATCAGTAAAGAACTATCACGGCTTTCTTCCTATACAAGCATGGATCCATAACACTATGGCTGTAGCCCTGTGATTGCATGAACGCATCAAACTTATGATACCATTCCCTAGGTGCCTGCTTCAAGCCATATAGACTCTTCTTTAGCTTGCACACTAGGTGTTCCCTGCCACGGTCTGTAAAGCCCTTAGGCTGCTCCATGTAAATCTCATCATGTAAGTCCCCATGTAGAAAACCCGTCTTGACATCCATCTGTTACAAGTCCAAGTCAAGTTGTGCAACCAAGGCCAAGAATAAGCATAGGGTGGTCATCTTGACAATAGGAGAGAAGACTTCATCAAAGTCAACACCGTGCTCCTGCTTAGCAACCAATTGAGCCTTATATGCCAGCTTGGGATGTCCAGGGGTACTTTTTAGCTTGTACACCCACTTGCATGGCAAAGAATTCTTACCCTGAGGCAAGGCAACCAAATCCAAAGTCTTATTCTTATGCAATAAATCAAGCTCAGACTACATAGCCCTCTCCCAAGAGTGAAAATCACCCCTATGCATAATTTCATCATAAGTAAGAGGCTCTCTTACATCTGTATCCAGTACATAATCCGTAGAGGGTGCAAAACGATCAGGAGGTCATCTATCTCTAGTAGAATGCCTCAACCTAGGCTCTGCTACCTCACTGACATCCTATCTAACATCAACGTGTCTAGCATCTGGGCCATGAGCATCAGGTGATGCTACGTGCTGTCTATCTGGCTGTGGAGCGGGCTGTATGGGAGCAGGTGGCTCCTTCTGAAAGATAACTCTACATACCTCAACTACTTTCTCAGGCTGTATATGTATTTTTTCCTCATGAAAGATGACATCATGGCTGCGGATCACTTTCTGCGCCTGCAGATCTTATAGACGGTAACCCATCTCTCCTGCATCTCCATAGCCAATGAAAATGCATTTAAGACTTTTAGGATCCAGCTTATTACATTTGTCCTTGGGAACACTACAACATATAGACCCAATAGCGACGTTTAAAGCGACGAAATTAGTCACGGAAAAAATTATCCCCGTCATCGCTATTCGCGTCACTATTAGCGACGCGATCGATTCGTCGCTATATGCGTTGCTATTAGCGTCGCTATATGCATCGCTATATGCGTCTCTATTAGCATCGCTATATGTGTTGCTATATGCGTCTCTATTAGCGTCGCTATATGCGTCGCTAAATGGGTTAGCGACGCAAATAGCGACGCATATAGCGACGGTTGCAGAGTAAATTTGTGACGCAAATAGCGACGGTTACAGAGGGGGAAAAAAATAAGTGGCAGGGCATACAGCCCTGCCACCCTTCTAGCTATATGCACTAAATATTCTTGCATAATTCATTTGCCAATGTCAGCTACGTCTAATGTCTAAAAATTGTGTATCAGATTATTTAAAAAAAACTGAATCCTTTGATTGCAAAAGCAAGATATAATTAATTCGAAAAGGTATTTCGCAAGGAGTTTTTTCATCACTTGCTTAGGCTTGAGAAGAAAAAGAGATTGTGATTACAAAAGCTAGATATAATCAATTCAAAAAAGTATTAATCAAGGAGCTTTTTTATCACTCGTTAGGCCCAAGAAAAAGAGCTTCACTTCAAGCTTTCATTATAGTCAGAACCCTGAGGTATGAATAAGTCCCATTGATCTTCTGCTTACTCCAGCTTATTCTCCCCCTTCTCAAACTCCATTTCTTGAGCTCAGATTAGTTACTGTACTCCAAGTAGATCCATGAAACAAACAAATTTCTCTTTACCAAGTGATTTGGTAAAGATATCGGCTACCTGGTCTTGTGTCTTCACATGAAGTAGATCAATCTGTCCTACAAGTATCATTTCTCTGATGAAATCGTAATGAGTCTCTATGTGTTTAGATCTAGCATGATAGACGGGGTTGCTAGTTAGTATCCATATACACCTTAGGTTGTATACATAACCCTCATGCTACTCCATATATACTCCTTCAAGCAAGTCACCATTCATGAATGCATTTTTGACATCCACTTTTCATAATTTTCAGCCCTTAGAAGCCACTAATGCAATGACTATTCTTACCATTTCCATCTTAGCAACCGAGCTGAAAGTCTCCTCATAATCTAGGCTGTATTGATGTGCATATCCGTTTGTAACGAGCCGGGCTTTATACATTTCCAACGAACCATCTGACTTGCATTTCTCTTTATAAACCCATTTTCTTAAAGACATTGAGTACCTCATCCTTGTACTTCCGAATGTACAGCCATGTGTATAAGTTGAAATCATCTATCCAACCGACACTAGATTCTTGCAAATTTCATTCTGCCATCTATCCAATCGACAATAGATTCTTGGTAATAGAAGGTACACGTAGTACATCATGTAGGCTCTTCTTTCTATCATCATAGTTGTAGCAGTCTACCTTCCTACTGGTGGGCTGTCTCACACTTGTGCCTGCTTGGTTTCCATCTCCTCTTCTTCTCTAGTGGTCATTGTGCTCTATGGGGAGTACCTGTTGCTACACTAGAGGAGGCTCCACCTTGTACTCCAGGTGGCAGGCTTTGGCATGAGGCCTCTCCATGGCCGAGAAACGGGGACATGCTTGCTTGGTGCCTGCCATGCAAGCTCGAGGAGGGCAAGATGGAGAAGAGACAGAGGTTGGCTTCTCCTTTGTAGTTGTCCCCTCTCTTTTAGTGGATGTGGTGGCAATGGTAGTGGCAATGGCAGCTTCTCTCTCTCTCTCCCTCTCTCTCAATCTCCCTTGTGTTGATTTGTCTCCCTTGTGTTGATTTGTCTCCCTTTTTCTCTCTATACACTCTTCATCAACAAAAACAAAGAGAGAAGTAAAGAAAAGAGAAAAACAAAGAGAGAATAGATAATGCACTTACCTCAAAGCTTGAAGAAGAATCCCTTCGCGCTACTCTCCTTCTTCTTCTTCTCCTTCACAGGTTCCCTCCTTCTTCTTTGCAGTTGTCCCCTCTCTTTTTGTGATGGATTGGTGGTGGCAGCGACCTCTCTCTCTCTCTCTCAATCTCCCTTGTGCATGTTGATCTCTCTCACTTCTTCTCTCTATACACTCTTCATCAACAAAAAGAAAGAGAGAAGTAAAGAAAAGAGAAAAACAAAGAGAGAAGAGATAATGCACTTACCTCAAAGCTTGAAGAAGAATCCCTTCGCGCTACTCTCCTTCTTCTTCTTCTCCTTCACGGGTTCCCTCCTTCTTCTTTGCAGTTGTCCCCTCTCTTTTTGTGGTGGATTGGTGGTGGCAGCGACCTCTCTCTCTCTCTCTCTCTCAATCTCCCTTGCGCATGTTGATCTCTCTCACTTCTTCTCTCTATATACTCTTCATCAACAAAAAGAAAGAGAGACGTAAAGAAAAGAGAAAAACAAATAGAGAAGAGATAATGCACTTACCTCAAAGCTTGAAGAACAAAGAGAAAAACAAAGAGAGAATAGATAATGCACTTATCTCAAAGAGAAAAACAAAGAGAGAATAGATAATGCACTTACCTCAAAGCTTGAAGAAGAATCCCTTCGCGCTTCTCTCCTTCTTCTTCTTCTCCTTCACGGGCTCCCTCCTTCTTCTTTGCAGTTGTCCCCTCTCTTTTTGTGGTGGATTGGCGGTGGCAGTGACCTCTCTCTCTCTCTCTCTCAATCTCCCTTGTACATGTTGATCTATCTCACTTCTTCTCTCAATACACTCATCAACAAAAAGAAAGAGAGAAGTAAAGAAAAGAGAAAAACAAAGAGAGAATAGATAATGCACTTACCTCAAAGCTTGAAGAAGAATCCCTTCGTACTTCTCTCATTTTTTTCTTATTCGGGAGTTCCTTCCTTCTCCTTTACACTTGTCTCCTCCCTCTTCATGGATGGTGGCAGTGGGAGCGCCCTCTCTCTCTCTCTCTCTCTCTCTCTCTCTCTCTCTCTTGCTTGTTTACAAACCTGTAAAATGCCATGCTCAGGTTTTGACAAATTTTTATGAAGCCCCTCTCTCTCCTGTTTTTATTTCTCTCCATCTCTCTCTTCCTTCCCCTCCCTTCTTCTCTCTATTTCTCTCCCTCCTTCCCTCCCCACTCTCACTCAACTCATCTCATTGCAAAGACAATCAAAGATAGAAAATAAAAAGCTTAAGAAACAAAGATATTGAAAGAAATGTCACCCCACCTCTCTTTATCTCTCTCTCTGCCCTCTCCCTTTACTTTTCTTTATTAACCTTCTCTCTCATTCTCTCATTGTTTTCCTATTTCTCTCTCCCTCTCTCTTGCTCTATATTTTTTCTCTCTATCTCTCTTTCTCCCTCTCTCTCTCTCTTCTTTTCACTCTCCTTCCTCTCTTTACCTCACCCTTCTTTTCTACATCCTCCTCCTCTCTTCCTTCCCTCTCCCTCTCTCTATTTCTCTCCCCCTCCCCTCTCCCTCTCTCTATTTATCTCCCCCTCTCTCTATTTCTCTTTCTTTGTTTCCTCTCTCTTTGTTTTTTCCCTCTCTCTCTCTTGTTGTTTCTCTCACTCATCCTCTATCCCTCCCTTCATCTCTCATTTCTCTCTTCCTCTTTCTCTTTATTTCATTTCTCTACCTTTTTCTCTCTTTCTCTCCCTTCATTCTTCTCCCTTCTTTCCTCCCTCCCTCTCTTTCCATGTATCTCTTTGCAAAGAAAAACAAAAAAAGAAAACAAGATAACACAAAAATAAAGCAAGAAGAGGCAATGTACCTACCTCAAAGGCTTGAAGATGAAACCCTTTGTACCTTCTCTTTGCACCTTCCCTCCCTTCTCCATTGCACACTTCTCTTTCTTCTTCATATATAGCGGCGGCGGCATGGTGATGAGCTCCCTCTCTCTCTCTCTCTCCCTCGCAAAGCTTTAAGCTCTCTCGCTCTCTCTTTCATTCTTTCTCGCAAATGTTCTCTCGACGAATGTTACGCTCGGGTTTTCGAAATTTTTTCCCTAGACCGGCGTCGCTAAAAGCGTCGCTATTTGCGTCGCTATATGCGTCACTATTAGCGTCGCTATTTGTGTCGCTATATGTGTCGCTAATATTAGCGACGCATATAGAGACGCAAATAGGGACGCTAATAGCGACGCTTTTAGCGACACCGCCTTTTTGCGTCGCAAATGGCCGTCGCTATTGACCCATTCCCTTGTAGTGGAACATGGCAGTATGCCTCACATCCAAAGACACGCAAATGATCATGAGAGGGGGGCTTGCCTGCCTATACCTCCTCTGCAACGTGAAAGTTAATGCCACTATTAGGCGACCTGTTAATGAGATGCATTGTAGTAGTAACTACCTCATCCCAAAATTGATGCAGTAAGCCAGCCTGGCTAAGCATGCTACGGATCCTTTCCTAAATGGTCCTATTCATGCGTTTAGCCATACCATTATGGGGTGGGGTGTAAGGGGTGGTCAACTAATGCTTAATACCCCGCTCATCACAAAATTGCTAAAAGTACGTGATACATACTCACCTTCATTATCTGACCTTATGCATTTGAGTCTTTTCCTAGACTGGTTCTCTAACAATGCAAGCTAACGCTAAAATGTGTCTAAGACATTTTATTTTCTCCTTATGGGATAAGCCCAAACCTTAGGTGAGTTATCATGTATGAAAGTAACAAAGTACTTTGCTCCACCAAGTGATTGATAGGGCATGGGCCCACATACATCTAAGTACACAAGAGACAAGGGCTCCCCATGCATTTCTTACCAAACTTTTTATGGGTATTTCTAGTCTGCCTACCATACAAACAATGATCACAAGAATCAAAATGTGAAGAGTCAAAAGGCGGAAGATACTGCAAAGCACGGAGCATTTTCATTCCTTTAAGAGACATATGCCCTAAAGGAGCATGTCAAAGGGATACATGGGGAATAGAACCCACAGACAAAACATGATTCAATGTAGCTCTTGATACAAGTAAGAAGGGATAGAGGCTGCCAGACTTGGCATCTCTTGCAAGTACAAGCCTACCACGAGTAATCTTCCATGCAGAGTCTCCACCAAAAGACACAAAATACCATGCATCATCAAGCTTTCTAGCTGATATAAGGCTGTAAGTCAATGCAGGTACATGTCTACATCATGCAAAACAAAAGAATTGCCAGAAGGAAATTGCAGTCTAACATCTCCAATGCCCACAATGTCAAGAGACCTGTCATCACCAAGAAGCACAGAACCAGACATGGTATGATAGGTATGAAACCAATCTCGACATGGTGTCACATGAAAGGACACACCCGAACCCAAGAGCCAGCACTGCGCATACATAGAATATATCTCAAAAGCATATAAGGCATCGCATGAAGAAGATGAAAGTATGTAATCATCATCTGAATCAGTGGCATGCATGATATTAAACTCTTCTATCTTCACACCGGACTTTGTAGGTACAATACTACGCTCGAAAGACTTTTCTTGCACTTTTTCTTTTTCCTTTTCCTTGCACTTATCATCGCACATTTTATGGCACTACTGCCTAATATGTCCTGCTTTCCCATAATAATGATAGGTAAGATGAGAATTTTATCCACGGGACTTACAATGACCACATGACTTGTACCTGGACTTTTGAGAGTTCCTACCCTTATGATCATTATCATGCCTGCCATTTCTGCCACCTCTAAATGGTCAATGCATGTGAAGAGTGGGAAGCATCATTTTTTCTCCTGTTGATTTTCTCAGTCAATAAAGCACTCTCAACATCTTTGATTTTCAGCCCATCAAGCTTGTTTGTGCATATGGCAGTACGGAAGACATCCCATGATTCAGGAAAGGTGCCAAGCAGGAGCAATGGGTGCAAGTTGTCTTTGAACTGAATACCCTGTGACAACAGACTCTTCATGATAGCATGAAACTGACTGAAATGAGATGAAAGGGAGGTCCCCTCCTTCATGTGAAAGTCCATTAATTGCTTCAGCCAATACATCTATGATGTGGGACTCTATTGCACATAGAGCTCCTAAATCTTCTCGCATAAATCCCATGCACTCTGATTTTCATCTTCAACAACATTATGATGGACTTCTTTTGAGTGACAAAATAATGGTAGACTTGCATAGCTCATCAACTTCCATCCAAACATCATCATCCATATCCTCAGGTTTGACACCCTTGAAACGCAAGGGTTTAATATGTAACTTCTGCACCAAAACCTACCATATTCGGGACTTCCAATACCCATAGTTGGTACCATCCAACTTGGCAATGTTAAAGAAAGCTGTGTCTTTCAAATGACCAGCCATACTATCCCAAATAAAAGCAAAAAAGTAAAATTGCAAGTTGCTTTAATTAGCAATAAAGGCACTAAAACCACTGCTAAAACTTGCTGAAAGGGTGGATTTCACTAAGAGAAGCACCTGTCCACCAAATATGACCAAGATAACATCAAATAGTAAGCATTACCCTCATAGAAGTGCTCAAAATATGTAGATTTCAGCTTGCTGTAATAAATGACAGCAGTATGTAAAATTATCCAAAAATGAAGCAATCATTGATACATATGTCACTGCAACTTCCAGGTAACAAGATACATCCAACAGTGAGTTTCGAGGGGCAAGAAGGTACCAAGAACTGTCAAACCAATAACCTGTCAGGCAAAAGACATCTCATAGGTCCAGAAGTCATGCATGTAATGGGTCTCGGGGTAAGAGAAGAGACCAAGCACAAGCACAACTGATAGAGCAAGAATCTCAATATGTAACCATCCAAGATGCATACAAAACTGACAAAATTATGACAGAGATAGGTGCCTGCATCAATAGTCATATTAAATCATTCCACTACAGACAAACTGCAGAACTAAAACTCTCAAGACGATAAATGCATGTAACTGTTCCACAAGCTCAAGCTCACCTGTAAATAAGACTCTGTGTACATCCGAATATACCAAGAGGCTCCCACTGGAAGTGAAGTCAAATGTAAAGAGAGCAAGAAACACTCTAATATATCAAATACCTAGCATCAGATATACCAAATCCTAATAGGGTACATTCGGAGCATAAATTCCAAGCTATCTCAGACCTGTAAAGCATAAGCCTGAAAGCATTCAAAGAGCATGTAATGGAAAACCAAATGTAATTCCTAGTAGATCCAAAATGCTTAAATACATCTAAAGATGAAGCTCTAAGTAACTATCAAGCATGGGCAAACCAAGTAGCATCCATATCTGACCAAAGCATAAATGCAAGAGGCCTAAATGTCAAGTAGTGACAATAGGCATAGATCGGTCCAAAGCATACCAACTGAAGCCAAACGCCAGTGAAGAACAACAGAGTGAGATCTTAATATAAGCTCAAAAGCATTCCAGAACCAAAGATAAGCTTGATGTCGTACCCTGAAGGTCAATACTTCATTGCATATCCCAAAGACATAGCCCGAAACCAATAGACATAACCAAACATGAGATAATAGACTTCAGCCCACTGTGGTATAGTAGTGATTTATTGTTCAAAAGTGAGTATTTTTAGCAAGAAAATCAGTCCAAAATGATGGCATAACATGTGCCTTGCATCCCCCAAACAATCGGGCATCAATAGGTACCAAACTGGTTAAGTAGAAGTGCTCAAACAAGCATAGCAGTAGATGCCAATGTTACTTATGCATAACATGACTATGGGACTATTGTAAATAGTCTTGGGAATGTACATATCAGACCCAAAACTAATGCCAATGATCAAGGAGGCTTCAACCAAAGTTAGAGATCATTGCCAAGTGCATTGCCAAGCCTAAAGAAGCATGACATAGCCATCAATGAGGAGTAGGTGAGATGCTGTAGTGTAATATCCAGAACAACCAAAAAAATGGCACAAATTTTCTGATCCCTTCTTCTTCTCCTGTGCATCCACATGGCCTCAATGGTAGTGGTTGGAGGCTTCGGGGGGTGCCTAGGGAGGCCCACAACAAGCCTCAAGTGCCCAAATGCAAGAGGAAGCAAGATCCAAGATCCAAGGGTTTGCTGCCCTGTTTGACTGCAACCTGAGAACTGAATAAAGATACTAAAAGAACACTTCAATACCTTTGTAGCAATGCCATGAGGATGCCTCAATTGGCCACGAAGGTGCTTAGGAATCCGAGGAGTGACGAGAGCTCAAGGTCGGCTATGGCTCCGGGAAGGAGACCCAATGCTATAGGTATTGGAATGGAAGCTAAGAATGCCATGAACCAAGCTCAAAAAGTTGGGAAGCCTCGCTTTGATACCACTTGAAAGGTAAGAAGGATCGAAGCTTGCTTGAAAGTGAGCTATGACGGAGAGCAAGAGCAAGAAGAGAGAGGGACACAAATGGGAACTCCAACAACCACAATGTGTGGCCGGGCCTTCCTTTATTCAAACTATCACTAAAAGAATAAAGAATAAGTGACTGTGACGGGCGGTTCCCATCACCTATGAAGTGTGCAGTGGCAAGTACTATTAGTGTAGTAATACACAGGCGGCTAGGCGGAGGCGCCTTTACCCCAACATCCACTCCCCACCCTTTAAACCATTTTCTCATATTGAGTACCCATCCTGTTGAAAGCACTTTACTTTTCCATGTTTTATGTAGGCATGTGCTAGCATCCCATGCCCATTTAGGGAGCATATTCTCATCCATTTGATGTACTCGGGTGGTATCTCAGTACTTGGATCATAGCATGTACCTCGATTGGCTGATGGCTAGTTTCCAAAAGCATAAGTACATATGGTGTGGTACTTTTGATGCCCAAATGTCTACGAATAAAAGCTTTTTGTAGCTTCTCAATGTCATTCCATGCAGATGAGGACATGCTCCACCCACACTTCCACTCATTATAATACCATTTGTAGAATATATGCATAAAAAATCATACAACCTATTTCTCAACATTTAGTATTTGTATGGTTGCAGTCGTTTTCAAAGTGATAATACTTACTTTTCCCTGCTACTAATCACCGCTCCACACATGTATGCCATCTATGGTCTACAGATATCTCAATCCCCAAGTATTTGAAAGTAGATACTACCTCTATATACTATCCGGCATAATGTACTTTTGGTGGGTCTTTGATTGCTTGGTGCGCATAGCCATCAGATTTTTTTAAAAATACATTCACCATCAAACCACTATCTTGATAAAATCGTTCAAGAATCCCCATGAACTGCAACATACATTCCCCAGTATATGTAAAAAAGACCAGATCATCTGCATAAAGCAGGAGAGCAAGATAACAAATATACCAATATGTGGGCTTTTGGATTCCACTTCATTCATAGCCATGAGAAGTATTTCCTCTATCTTATTAATGCATAAACCAAGTAATGTAGGGGAGAGCGAGCAACCTTGTTTGACTCCCATATTACTCTCAAATACTTGTGATAGCCTGTTACACACCACTCGTTGATATATCCTGTAAATTCCCATGCATAGATCATTTGGAACCTCTAATTCTTGCTCGGGGGGTTCACTATATATATATCCTCAATATAACGTGCATTCATGGCCTATTTATAAATATCCTAATCTGTAAATTTTGCTTGAATAAACACAACCCTTTTCTATTCAACCTGTAAGTAACCCCTTTATATGACACCCTTCTGTATGTAAAAAATGTATAAAAATAGTATTTTAAAACCCCCTTATTTTGAACTCACGTTATATATACATATATTCAAGAGTGACCCCCCCGAGAATTCTTGCATTCATTTCCATAAGACAACCCTTGGTATGGTGTCAAAATCCTTCTTAAAATCCACAAAACAACAATACAAGGTTGCTCCCTCAAGCCAACTCTCATCCATAAGCACACATAAAGTAACCAAATGGTCTATGGAATTATGACCAGGGCAAAAACCTGCTTGTCCATAAGATCGTTTGTTATTACTTTTTGCCCATTTACTCTATTGCATTTTGAGGATAGTGCTGAATAGCTTTGCCATGGCTAAACTGACCATAATCGTGTAGTAGTTTGTGAGAAAATTGCAATCTCCTCCCTTATACAACGGTTGTATCCGATTCTCCTACCATTCTTGGGGAAAACCATATGCAAAAGCATGATGTATCACATGCAACATAAATAGTATTGTCTCCTTTGTTGTCCATTTCAACATCTTTGCATTCAACTGCAAAGTATCACATGATTTTCCATTAGCCGTCTTGTTGAGGGCTACCTCCAATGTTTCTATAGTGAACACATCACTAAACGGTTTCATATGTACATCACATTTGATGGGATGTACCCCTTTATGTATGTAAAGTTATGCAGCATACAATAGCATGTCACCATCTCTAGAATCCCCCATAAATTAGACCGTTTGGTTTGGAATTTTCTCCATGCTTGCCTTGGAAATTTCTCAAACTCCCTAGCATCTTCACTTTCTTTGGCCACTACATATCGTCATCACTTTTTATACGTGAGAGCATTATGTCATTTTTTCTGCCTCACTTTGTTCTTGTCCCTTAGGGAGGATTTTCACCTTTCTACGTGTAGCCTTACATTCATCATCAAACCATTTCTTGCATGGAAATCCTTTGAAATTTTTGTGACTACTCTTTGGTTTCCCAAAAACCTCTATAGCCATTAACATTGGATCTCTCATATCAGCCCATGTGCTCCTGGTAAGATTGCTCATAAGACTATCCAGGTGACCAACATATGCTTTTTTCTTGTCTACATCAATACGGAATGCACCCGTACCTACTGTGTCCCTACATGTCCTACATGGTGGAAAATATCAAGTGTCAAGCCCAAAGCTATATGATCCAATTCTGGATGTTTTCCACCTAGTCAAAACTCATTGATCATGCATAAGTCATTCATTTGTACCACTGCATAGTCTACCACACTCGAACCTCCACTAGCTGAGTAGCATGTGTATCCTTTAGTATCAAGGAAACAATTCATACCATTCAATATCGGCATGTGCAAAACATTAACCATATCCATCAAAGCACGTCCATGAGTGTTAATGTATGTATCCTCAAACTATCTAAACCAACGTGCATCTACATCCACAACCTCTTCCTTGTCTAGCTCATAACGCATTATGGGCTGAAATTGCATATGTCCAATACACACATTTAAGTCACCTAAGATCATCACATGTCTTTTTTGCATATATGTGCATGCATCCATACTCAAATCTTTAAAAGGTTCTTGCAAATCCACTTCATCTCGTGCATAGAAGGGGGATTCCTTATGTGGAATGTAACATCCCGCAATGTACATCACTGTAGTGTGCTTGAGCATAATCCATATGCACCACTTATGTTGGTCTACTTTACATACATCAATCATTCCTTCCACATGACAATTGTATATGCATGCAACTCCTCCTTGCCCTCTTTTTCCTACATGTGGCTAATATGCACTATGGATTATGTACCCTAGGATATCTAAAATTGTACATGTCTCCCACTCCCATGTCTCGACAAGGAAGACAATGTCAACATCACCAACCATAGCATTAATGCTTTCACCTTTATGCCATAGAAACCCTCTGCAATTCCAAAACAACACCTTCACAAGCAAGCAGCTCCCATGGGTCACGCATCCCTAAGCACCCTTTGAAGTGTTATCACTAGATTTCTTTGACTTATTGTATTGCTTTCAACGTTCCTCCTGTTGCATGGGGGTGCAATCCTCATTTACATAAAAGTCTATTCCCTTGAGGTATACTCAACTACTATCTAAAAGTATAGTTCTCTTACGTGCATCCAATAGAGTGCATACAATGGCTCTTGCCTTCCCATCCTCTTTCTTCTTGCCCATATGTCGAGCACCAAAGACATGTACATCTACCATGGCAAAATGATGTAATATTTCTATTGAAAAATATTACTAGCCCGCGTGAGACTCATGAAAATGAAAATTCCGGCATTGAAGTTACCGACGGTGCAATCTTTAAGCTGTACGCGAGGTATCATGGCTCTCCAGTGGCAAAACGGGACCGAGGTTTAAAAACCCGCATAACCGCAGGTGAGCATCCTCTTAGGAGGAGGTCAAGAGGATAATAATAGGTTTACCTTCCCCCAGCCGAAGCGTGGATGAGGGAAGGGGATGGGCTATAATGGGAAACTTAGAGGTGGAGGGGAAGACGCCATGCAAGGGGACACTTAGGGGGGAGATCTTCTCTCCCCCCCCAGACTATAAAAACCCCCTATAAGGGGGTGAAAGGGAGAGTGTGAAGGAGGAAGAAGCTGCAGAAGTCGCTACGCCATGAGGAGGAGAGGGAGCCGCCAGTCGCCGTGCCAAGGTGTGGAGGAGGGGAGAGCTGCGGGATCCATGCTGGAGGGAGCTGCCAGTTGTCACGCCACCACATGTGGCTCGTTAGCCACTACCAACAGCTGATCGGATTCGCTGCCGTTATCTCAAGGACCCCCCACACTCCACATCAACACCACCCCTTCCCTCATCCATGTGGGCATCATCCTTTTCCCCCCTCCACGTAACTATCATCCCTCTCTCTTCCATGTAGACTAAACATGCCCCCAGAAGAAACCATGAAGTTTCTTAGAAGCTTCTAAGGGGACTCCTCCAAGCCCCCCTTCCTGTGGATTCCCCACACAAGTCCATATTACCCTGGTTAAAAAAAAAAAAAAGCCCCCTCCCATTGCATCCGCCGTCACAAGCCCAATCTCCTTGCTGGGTTTAAGGGCCTTCCCATTGAACCCTCCTAAGATAACTTTTCTTCCCTCCGAGCTTCGAGGAGGAAGCTTATAAGGCTTCCCCATTAGATCCTCAAATAAGCACATCACGACTTTGAAGAAGAGGGGTTTCTCTAAGCCCCTTCCCACTCGGATCCCCCCATAAACCCATCTCTAATTTTTCCCCCATACTCCCTCTCCATAAAGAACTTTATCCCCGAAACTTCTATGAAAGGAAGGAGAAGTTCATAAGTTCCCATTTCCGCAAAGCCCATAAAACCATTCCTAGTCGGAATTTCAAGGAGAAGAATCTCTCAAGCCTCCGTTTCCGCAAGGCTTTCGCAAGAACCCTCTCAAGAAATCCCTCTTTTCTGAAAGAAAGAAGGGCCAAGCTCCGAACCCTAAGGCCTTCCAAAGCCCAATTCCGCAAGTCAATACTTCAGTCAAGGAAGCCATACCTCAAAGGGAATTGTGCGTACGAGGGAGACCAGCCAAGATCATAAGACTCCTGCCAAGACAAGAAGGTAAATTCACGATGGCCCCTATAAAGGAACAAGGCACAACCACAAGAGGATCATCTCCTAACATTCATGTGGACATTTCACCGAACCCACAAGTCCAGGTTTTCTTCCTATTCTTGATTTACGTCGAAATATTGCAATTATGCATGGTTAATTCATGGAACTAGGATGCACTTTTGCAATTAAAATACTTTGGCTTTTTTAAAGGAAGTAACACACGATCGAAGATCGTCATTAGTATTTTTCAATGGAATGTGCATGTCTCTATCTTGCCCATTGTTACGTGCAAAACAGTTGATGTATCTAGTAAGCCACCTGCTTTTGTGGCTAACCCTATTGTTGTGCATGCTATTGTTCCCAATGTTAGGGAAGATGTATTAGATGAATTGGTCAAAGGCATGTGGGATCTTCAATTAAAGGTCACAAAATTGGATGAAAAAGGACAAGAGAAAATGGGATGGGTAGTAGCCCCTAAACCAAGAAAAAGATATATGTGTTGTGATAGTTTGGGGCATGAGAGAAAGGATTGTGTTGCATATCAAGAGGCCTTGGAACGACAGCTCAACTTTTGGAAAGATTGCAAGATCCATGCACAAGAAATAGGATTGCTTCTTGATTTGAATTTTGGAAAGGGAGGTATGCAAAAGTTGTTGGAAGACTTTGCTATCTGAAATGCTTATGCAGATGTACATGCTTCTACTTTTGGTCTAAAATTGGATAGAATGCATAGTCGGTTGATCCAAAGGCTGCAATATGGACACATGCTTTGCATATAGTTAAAAAGAGGAAAGTTACTAATAGTGAAATGTCTCATGCAAGGCAAGACATTCATGACATAGCTGGTTGGGAATCACCTATAGATGCATATTCAGTGTATGCATATTTTGCAAAGGTGTAAAACACGGACGTACTTGTAGAAGAGAAACAAAAGAGAGATGAAGATAATGCATGGATATATAAAAGAGTGACAAGAAGAAGTGTGGATCAGCCTAAAGCTATAAATCAGCCACCCCCTGAGCAGGTTATGGAAGGGGCTAGCCAAGAAGTTATGGAAGATCAAGAAGCAAAGGATATGGTTGTAGAGGACGAGGAGGACTCATAATCTAGTGAGAACTAGGATTTTGTCACATACCCGAGGATATGCAAGTTTAGAGGGGGTGGATGTCATGCCACTACGTGGACACCATGTGAAAAACTCTGGAGAGCATCATCATCCAACTTTCTTATTGATCTAGAGAGTCAATGTCATCTAATTCATTAGTGCTAATGTCCGTGACATGGATGGTCCAAAAATACTAGATTTTTGGACCATTTTAGCCTATTTTTGATACTTTGGATATTATTTATTACAAATATCCTAAAACGCTAGAGAAACTTCTTGATTAGGGTGGCATGTAAAAAGCAAGTTGATTTTTGAGCCAATTTTAGATTTTTCATGAAAAGAAGATAAATTATGTGCATTGTGATCGCAGTTGACAAGCATATAGAGGTGAGCTCAAGCTTAATTCCCAAAACCCGCAAAGCGCTTATTGTTCAAGCATTTCAAGGGAGCACTAATGGCTACCTCTCACATAGCCGATGCACTATCCCTCTCTATAAGTGTAGTGAGCTTACCTTGATGCCCGATTGGGTTACTTCCTCCCTCAAGAACTTCGATAGCTCCACGATTCATGATGCAAGCTCAAGCATCCTCAAGCCTCTTCCTCCATTCTCCATTCTCCATAGCCATGTGTGAGATAAGAGAAGAGAAAAAAATAAGAAGAGAGGACATGGTAGAGAGCTTCACCTCCATGATCCCTCACTCTCACACACTCACTCCCTCTCTTAAGCACTCACAAGCAAGAAAAAGAAGAGAAGAAGAAGAAGAGTCCACTTTGACACACATAAAAGAATAATCTCTCATTCACTTTTTAAACCTTATATACAAAACCCTCTCTCGCTTGGGTAGTCATCCCCTTTTTACATGACCGAATAGGCCCTTATTTCCATTCTTCTCTTATCATCCTAGCTTATTTCCTATAGCCCATCTATCTCTACAATCTGCATGGGTGAGCGCTCTTTTACAAAGGTTTTGGCTATGCCTTTATATTGAAAGATGAGCCTTCTTGCTTTGCAGCTTCCATGGTTGCATCTTGTACTCCTGATGGTTGTTCCTTTGCTTTTAGATTTCTTCCGAGCCCACTCTCTTGTAGGGTGCCTTTTCCATTTTTTCACCTTGCACTTTGAATCGGATGGTGTTGCTAGGGTAGCGAGCTGGCATTTTGAGTTTATATAGGAGCCTTCTTGGAAGGTGTATTGGAGGGATTTATGGTTCTGGGAGGCCCTTGAGTTGGCCATGCATCCTAGTGTTGGATGGATTTATGGACTTGAAAGGCCCTTGTATGAGCCTTGGTGAAAGGTATGTTGGAGGGATTTATCCATCAACTGCTTCCTCAAGGATTTCTCTTCCTTCTCACTTCCTCCAAGGGTAAGACTCGGTCCAAGGCTTATGGGTAGAGGAAGGAGAACTCAAAGGGTTGGGGTCGAAGCTCCTGCTCTATTGCTAGATAGTCAGCACCTGTGGCCAATTGACAGGATGGTGATCCTTGCATGGTGGCATGGGCTCATCAAGAAGTGCTACTATGGCCGTGCTCATGCTCTTTTTTAGGCTTGCTCCACAAGTTCCCCTCTTCTTCTTCGTGCAACAATAACGCACTAGGAAACCTGAGCAACTTCTGCCTCTTTTGGGGGTATATCAAGCAAGGGCGGGCTAGGCTCTCTGATTTGTGATTCTTCTTCAAATGCATTCTCAAAGTCCGGCCCTTCCTTGATGTCTTGTTCCATAGTGGGTTGGATTGGAGATGGATGGGGCTACTCTTGTTCCTTCAATCCACGTTCCCTGAGCTCCTCGATGGAGAGACCGGCTTGTCACAAGTAGCTTCTTTGCTGCTCCTTGGTTATGCATGGGCCGGTTGGGAGTGTGCGTTCTTGCATCCGATACCTTAAAGCTCTGGTTGTTAATTCCAACTTCCTTTTCATTCTCTTCATGAATCCTTGCCTTCAAATTGTGTTCGAGCACCCTTTAGAGGCCTCAACTCTGGATTCTACAAGCATCCTTTCACATTGCGCCACTGCCAAGCGCTACCCTCGCACTCTTTCAAAGTTGCACCTCTCCCACTATTGTGCCTTCTCTTCTAAATCTTCCTTGCCCCTTTCCATCTCTTGAGATAGCATCATTACCACCTGTTGTTGCTGCTCATCCCACACTTCCAACATTTGGTTCTTCTCTTTATCGCGATGGTTCAGCTGCTCTTCGGCTATTATTCTACCTTAATTAGCCATGGAGAAGTGCTAGTGGGCCTCTATGAGCCTTTCTAATAGATCTTTAGTAGTTTGCACATGGCTTTCTAGCTCTGCCACATGCAATTTTCTTTCCATCATGGCCATGGCCATTAGTCCCTCCACTTCCTATTGGGCATTTCGCAAGTTGTCCTATAGGCTCTTGGTCACTTCTTCTATGGCCTCTTCCTTTTTCTTCAATAACTCCTATTTCTCTCTCTAGCCTTCCTTACTTCTCCATTGCCGACCACAGTTGGAATACCAGGGCATACTCTTGTTCTTAGAATTTTTCTTCTAATGCCTGGTCTCCTTCTCACTGGCTCTCCCGTAGTTCTACATGCATAGCTTCCACCCATGCCATTCATTGTTGGAGCTCAGCATATTGTTGGACGTGATCCTGTTGCTCTACCACTAGGTCTTTGGCTTCATCCTCTAGCCTTTGCCTTAGGAAATCTTCATTCTCTTGTGCCTCCTTTTCTTTGGCACACTGAGTTGCTCTTTTAGGTTTTAAATTTCTTTATGATGCTCTATGGCTTGCCATGTCATCTCTAGCCATAGAGTCATGGCAACTTATCTTTTGGCCTCTAGTTCCACAACCACGGTCTTCTTCTATTCCTTATCCTTCTCTAGCTGGGCTAGAAGTTCACCTACATAGGAATCATAGTCCACAACCAAGGGCATCGTTGGCATGTGGTGGTGGATGCTTCCAATCTTTGCCGCTTTGGGTCTTGCCTTGACTCAGCATTCGTTGCACCCAGCGTTTTTCCTCTTGCCCCTGGTGCTATCTCTTGTACTTTCTTGATTGGGAACTGCATCATGGACATGAGCAGAGTGGTGTCCATGGCAGGCACCGTCTTCTGTGTTGTGGAGGTGGTGGTGGTGGTATGAGGAGGTGTGAGAGTCAAAGGCATGGGATTCAATGGGGCCCTACCCTTTCCCTACAATAAGTGGGGCTGCTTCAACGCTGCAAGTTGGTACGCCTTCATGCCGTGGGCTCAAGGTGGACATTTCTCTAGGGCCATGGATCAACTCTACAGACTTTTGCATGGCCTCGGCCATGTCTTCATCCTCCTTTATCCTTAGCTCTTTTGCCACTTGCTCTGTTTTTCTCTTTGCCTCATCTTCGACCCTCTTGGACTCTTTTTGGGCACCCTCCTCATCTCAGCCCTTCCTCCCTTTTCATTGTTTCTTTTGTCTCCTTTTGTAGCTTTGATGTGGTTCCCTTCTTCTGCCCCTTTGACTCTCCTTGGACGGACTGTGTCTCCTACTCTTCCCTATCACTTTTAGTCCTTTCACTAGATTGCGCATGTTCATGGTGAGGCAATTGGTTTTTAAGGGTTTTTCCTACTCCCTATTCACCTCCCTTTGTGTCCTTCAAGGTCTCCTAGATTATGGATGTACCTGATGGTGGATGCCTTTGACGAGGGTTTCTTTCGAGCTAACCTTGCTATGCAGGAGGCGAGGGATTCCTCTCCTGTCACTGCTCTACCAATGGTCAAAGCTTTCGCTAAGCTTTCAATAGTTTTTTGCACAAAGGAATTCAAATCTATTTCATCTGGGGATCTAGTTGTGATGCTCTCCAATCATGGCACCTGGATTATGTTCATAAGGGCATTTTATATTTGACTAGAAAAGAGAGCATGGACCATCTTTGCCTCCATCTTGATCTCAAGATTTGGGATTTCTGCTAAGCTTATCCTATCCACTATGCATACGATAGCCTTGTTCATCCCTAGCATACTATTCACATCCCTCTTTGGGTGTTGCTCTATCCTGCAAGTCAAACCTAGGGCCTCTTCTACCACTGTAGGGCTCAATTCCACCACTGCAGGGTAACTCCACTTGCAATAAGAAAAATGGCTTATGTACCATACACTAGCTGGAAAGAGGTCTATCTCTTGTAGCAGCCTTATGGGAGGTTTTGTATGCCTAGAGGGGCTCTCTATGCTGATCGTTGCAATCACGGTGATGTGTGGCAATTGTCCTTGTTAAGATTTGAGCAAAGAATGTGATTGGTAACTTCGACTTGGCCATTGCCTCCAGGGTAGTAAGGCATGGACTTGTGATGGTGGATCTTGTACATCTTTGTCAATTCTTCCATAATCTTGTTGAGGAAGTGAGTACCTTTGTAACTAACTAGCTCTAGGGGACTTAAAAAATGGGTGATGATGCTCCTGTACAAAAATAGAGCCACATTGTTATACCATCATCCCGCTTTGAGTACTTTGGCTTCACACCACTTTTTCATGTGGTCTGTACTTAATAGAAACCAAGATGTA
This sequence comes from Lygodium microphyllum, assembly GCF_053477565.2. NCBI lineage: Eukaryota > Viridiplantae > Streptophyta > Polypodiopsida > Schizaeales > Lygodiaceae > Lygodium > Lygodium microphyllum. The sequence goes on along the minus strand of NW_028229678.1, from coordinate 127,321 downwards.
TCTATTCCGCTTTCTTTTGGTTGGTGGATCGATGGGGCCAACAAAGTCAATTCCACATTTCTCAAACAACTTTAGGGGAAGGATGGGTTGTAGTGGAATAGCGCTAGATTTAGTAGGCTTTTCCATCCGTTGACAAGCATCACAATTTTTTTAATAATCATAGGCCTCCTTATGGAGAGTCAGCCACCAATAACCTATGAGCAAGGCATTTCTGGCTATCACTTCTCTGCGAAGTGTCCTCTCCACAGAGCTCATCATGGCATGCTTTCATCATGATTCCAATATCATCTCCTACAATACATCTTTGCAACACTTCACCCTTGCCTTTCTTGTATTACAGAGTGCCACCTAACAAGGTGTAGGGGCCAATTCCAATAGGAGCTTCTTCTTCTCATGACTAGAGATACTAGGAGGATAATATTGAGTTACCAAGAGGTTGGCTATGTCTATATACCATGGGATTACAATTTTGACTAGAAAAAGTAAAGTATCAGGGAGGTCTGGATCATCCTGCTCCTCCTCATCACTTTGAGGGATCCGCAATAGATGATTAGCCAGGACATGGAAGCAACCAAACTTGGTAATCACTTCAAAGTCAAACTCCTAAAACAAAAGGAGCCATTTCATCATTCTTTCCTTCACATCTGCTTTGTTCATCAAGAAGGACAAGGCCTCATGATCCACATGGAATTCGAAGTGCATTGATAATAGGTAGTGTTCCAATTTCTTCAAGGCGAACACCATTGCTAAGTACTCAAGCTCTGTCATCACTGTATAGTTTCATTCTCTGTCAATTACTTTTGCTACTTGCATAATAGATAGGTTGATCTGACTTTGGGGAGCCTTTTTGGCATAAGACCGCTCCTAAGCCTTCAATCAACAAATATATGTGTGTATACATAGAAACCTTCGTCCAATCAGGAGATTGTAGGATAGGTACTTCAATTAAGCACTACTTGCTTCAAGGTGTTGAATGCTTCATCACAATCAATGGTCCACATGAACTTTGCATCTTTCCTCAAGAGCTTATGCAAGGGGGTTGCCTTTGTTGCAAAGTTTGCAATGAACCTTCTATAATAGCCCACATGGCCAAGAAATCCCCTCAACTATTTGAGGTTCATTGATGTTGTTAAGGCTACAATCTTCTCAATCTTGGCAGAGTCTGTTGCTATCCCTTATATAGAGACAATATGGCCCATAAGAACTCTTGAAAAGACTCTAAAGATGCATTTGTTGGGGTTAAGAGAGATCCGATACTCTTGGAATCTATCAAAGCACTATTCCATGTGTTCCAGATGCTCATACATTAGGCTATAGACACAGAAGTCATCTAGATACACCTAAATGAAGTCATGCAAATGATTTTGGAATGCATCCATCATCACTCATGGCAAGGTAGTAGGAGCATTAATAGAGCCCAAAAGGCATCAATATGTAAGCATAGGTTCCCCATTCTATTGTGAAGCCTATTTTTTATTGATCTTCTTCTATAGAGAAGGCTTACACCTCCATGGAACAACTAGTGTTGGCCCTCATGTTTGCAGTAGCCAAATTTCAGCCATATTTACTTCCAAAGAGGTTTGTGCTCATCACTGTGGAGGATATATTTCCCTATTCACTACAACATATGGAAATCTCTGACAAAATAGCAAAGTGGGTGGTCGTACTTTAAGAGTTTGATTATACAATGCAGGTCGAAAAAACAACTCAAGCATGCGTGGCTGATATTTTCACAAACAGGTGCTACAAGAAAAATCTCAAGGTGAAAAGAAAGGACCTTCCACCACCCCCATCCATAAAGACTCTTGTCGATGCTTATAGTCTCTACTTTGATGGTGCATACAAGAGAACTAAGGATAAGGCAGCCACAAGCATTGTTGTTTTCTCTCCTTAATGTATGGTGAAGGAATCATCTTGGAAGGTGTCCACTCTAACAATGAGGCAGAATATCAAGCTTTAATTCATGGTCTTTGTTGGTTTCTTAGTAATTCAATCGAGAGGTTGAATGCTTTTGGAGACTCCATGCTATTGATAAGGCAGATGCAAGATAAATGGGCATGCAAAACTACAAACCTCTCTAGTAAAATGAGAGAGGCAAAATCTCTTATGAGAAGATTTAGGAAGGCACAAGTACATCATGTGCCAAGAGACCAGAACAAGGATGCCGACCATCTAGCATCATCAAAGCTGAATGAGTCAATGGTGGGAGCAGTGGCTATCAAACCCCCACTTCAGCAAGGCAAGGAAGACTTAGAAGATATTATACACCTCTTAGAGCAAGGAGAAGCTCCAAACACCTAACTATAGGAGAAAGACAGTGGCTAGCTCGGAAGGCTACAAGATATCGCATGGTAAATGATAGTTTGTATTGTCTTGGTAAGGATGGTAATGATGTGTGTGGAGGCCACTTTGCACACGACATCACAAGTAGAAAGGTTCTACAAGCCAGCTTTACTTGGCCCAGTCTACATCAGGATGTCAAATATTGGTGTCAAACATGTGAAATATGTCAGAAATCAGGACCACAACGGCTCATAGCAGAACCCCAAACCCCAATCAAGGTCTATGGACCCTTTGAGAAGTGGGGAATTGATGCCATAGGGCCTCTATCACTCACTCCATCAGGAAAAGAGTATATTATCATGGGGGTAGATTACATGACTAGATGGGCCGAGGCTATGCCAACTAGAAGAATCACTGCTAAGAAAGTGAGTAAATTCATCTTTGACCACATTTGTTGTAGGTTTGGTACCCCTCTTGAAATACTATCAGATAGAGGACCAAGGTTTAGAGCTAATGTGGTAGGTGAAGTCATGTAAAAGCTAAATATTCAACGATGACACTCTACCCCTTACTACCCTCAATGCAATGGATCGGTGGAGAAGATAAATGGAATTATTTGTAAAATCATCAGCAAACAGGTACATTCAAGGCCCCAGGATTGGGACAAGCACCTTAGTGGAGCTCTATGGGCTTACAGAACGTCCTTCAAAACCATGTTAGGGTTCACACCTTTTCATCTAGTTTATGGACAAGAGGCGTTTTTGCCTATTGAGGTGAAATTAGCTAGCCTTTAGGTATTAGGTGGCACAGTCGGCTCTCAAAAGGAGAAGTTACATCAAAGATTACTGGACCTAGAGAGGCTACAATTGGATCGTGAAGAAGCCATCAACCACTACTCTCAAAAAGTTGAGAAGCATTGTCGTAGTGCTGCGCATCCAAGGTGTGAAATCCACCAAAAAGTTGTGTGTGTGACATTTGTTACTTTGTACATATTTAGTTGTGTTTGCATTTTGTTTTGCGTGGGTAGTATAGTAGAGAGAGAGGTCTTCTGCTGCCTTTCCTTTCAGCTGGGGTTGCACCTGATAGATCCTCCTTCAACAATGGTGGGCATGCGATGTCTTCTATGGCTTCCAATTCCCGGGCGAAAAGAAGGAATGGATCTCCACATTTTACTCCCTTGGCATTTTTATCAAGTTGGGATGCTTTTCAAAATCAAGTGCTAAATACGTGCTCCTCTCCTTATTAAAGAGCAAGTTGGAGATATGTGCAGATCTATGTGATGGGTAAACAACTACAATATGCTATTGGGAGACGTTATTGAAGAAAAAGGGCTATGTACTGGATGAAGATTTGTAAACATGGCATACCTTGAAGGCTAAAGGCAGTATTCGGAGTGAGGAAGATAGTGGGTTTTCTCATGATCATTTTATTGATCTTGAATCTATCATGAGTAAGGTTTGGGGAACTCCCACAGGGCTTTTCAAATTTCCACAAGCTATCAAACAGCACTTGGGTTTCAACAAAGGGCCTAGTTACTGCTTGTCATGCTTAGTCACTTTAGTTGAACAGGTCATTGAAACAGCAACATTGGCGAGTGGAATGGGGTTGGTGTCGAGAGCTGCAAGCATTTCTGTGTCAAAGCTAAAATAGTCTGAACGAGAAAAATTACTTCCCCTTGATGAGGAAGTTCACAAGAGGGTTGTTGGACAAGATCAGGTAAGCAGTGAAAGCAGTGGCAGATGCAATTCGGAGGTCACGAGTTGGGCTTGCTGATCTGAACTGTTCTATCACCAATTTTATGTTTATGGGACCCACTGGAGTGGAAAAAATAGAATTGAAAAATCTTTTTGCTGATATAGTAAAGGGGCTGTTTTTTTGAGTGCAAAAAAATCAGGCCTGGGGGAAGAAAAAGCGGGGGGGAATTGAGAAGTTTTTGAAGAGGAAGAAGAGAAAAAATCCGTGAGGACAAATGGGGGGGGTCCCCTATCGCTTCCTCAGGAATCAGTCTGTCCTATGTATTTGAAAGGTCGCATTGCAGTGAGATGAGTTTAATAGTCTGACATTGAGAAGAGTGCAGATCAAGTTGAGGTGATCGTGATACATAGATATTGAAGACGATTAAGAGAAAGGAGGGAAATCGCAATCAGGGGTGGCTCTCTGCAACTTCGAGGGAGATTTACAAAAAAGAAGGAAAGGAAAGATTTTTTTTTCGTTAATCAGAAGGAGGATCGGCAACTTCGAAAGGAAATTCAGAACAGGAAGAACAGGGGAAGGTAATCCTGATTAAGGGGAAAACGCAATGCTCTGGGGAGAGAGGGTGGAGAAGAAGACGAACAAGTGAAGAAGACGAAGTTCAAAGGTGACGATCATCAGCGAACATAATACTCAGACGGATGGCAGGCAATTGGCATGAGAGGATGACTACAACCAGGAGGCGAACGAAGAAGAACAAGACGATGGAGCTTGTAATGGGTCTCCCATGAAGTCGCCCTTCTGGTTATAGTTGAATGTGTCTCTGTCAGAGCCATGTTGACACATGCCATCTAGCAGTCTCATGCCACATGCTCGCTCATCAAGAAGAAGAATTCATGAGCTTAGGAGCGTAGTCTCTGACTGTGGATTCCAGGGAGACAGTGCGATATGTGTATAACTACTGAAAATACCATCTTCAACAACGTTTGGAGGAATCCAAGCACTAGAAGAGGACGAGCAACGAAACGAGGCTGAGGAAAGGAAATAGCCTTGCGGGTTGGAAGCATCAGGATCATAAGGGGAGATAAGGGCTTCACAATTTTCACTTTTTGACATCTAGAGAAGCAATTATTGTAGTAAATTCATTTTCCTGATCAGCCTCTTTGTCTCCCTATACAGAGACTGTGAAGGAAAAGGAAGAGGGGAAGAATAATCGTGGTCTCAGTGTGACTATAACTTGAATTGTAATTTCGAGAAGCAGGCTGTTTGCACAGATCATTAGAGCAGAGAGCTTTGGAAACTGATTGACAAAGACCTACGAATTGAAGGGGACTGCACGACGCCAATGACAATAATATCACGCTGACTGGAAGAGAAAGCAAACTCTCAACCTTGGAAAAGAGGTCTTTGTGAACTGTGCTGTGTGGTGCTGGTGAGCTACAGAGAAGGGAAAAGATTTTCGTGATCTTTCTCACAGTTGATGCACAACATAGTGCATGTCAGCTGCAAGCATACGGAACACTAAGAGAAGGAGCATCAACCAGTGCATGAAAGTGATTGCACAATCTTCTACGAGTGGAGACAATTCACACAAGAAGGGAGTAAAACTGATTTGAAGAGCTATTCTCAAATTTCATACTGCTCACGAGAAGGAGGCACAGTTTTGTCAACTGTTGCAATTACATGTAAATGATGCAAAGCAGGCAGAAACTGTTGCCAATTGTGTGCAATTGAAATCTTGTTTCTCATAAGCTTGGACTTTAATAAGAGCTTGTATACATGGCATGGGTCAATTGCTTAGAGAACATGTGGTTTGTTATGATGTTTTTCTATGCTCAGAGATAACTTGGTAGCAATACAATTGTTACTTGGCATCAAATTTGTCATGATTATTTACTTCAATTGATCTTCTGTCTTGAAATTTCTCAAGAATCCCTGTGGTCGCGACTTTGCTTTCGAAACCCTTCAACATCTTTGGTGAACCCAACGTGAAAGCGTCGCATAAATTTCAGGATGGGAGATACTTCAGCATCATTTTCAGCCTCTTCTACGATTCCTGCTGCATCCTCTACTTCAGCTCCATCATTGGCTACTGCTTCAAGTACTTCAACGGATGATCTAAAGCAGATTTTGCAGAATATGTCTATGTATATGCAGCTTCAAAATCAGCACACACAATTGTATATGCAGCAGCAGTAGCAATTGCATCAACAACAGTTGTCTCAGCAAAGGCAACTATATTCGGAGCAGGAGAATGCAATCAGCGCGACTAAGGCGATTGAAGCAATTGAGAATGAGAAGAAGCTATTTGATGGCCGTAATGTTTCAGCATATTTGAAGACATATGAGATCAAGATGGGGTTTTTTGGAGTTCCAGCTGGACTTATGAGTAAGTATTTCCTTCCTCTTGTCACACCCGCCTTGAGGGCAAAAGTGACTGATCTTTTTATTCAAAATTCGCATTGGCAAGATTTTAAGAAGGCCCTGAAAGAAGAGTATTTCCTTGAGGACTTTGGAATGGCTACACGGCAGTCATTCCGAGAGTGGGTCTACATGCCAAACAAAGGTTTAGCTGCTTTAGAGTTGATTCGAGAATTTGAAGAGAGGTATAGTCAGCTTGATGCCATTGAACAAAGAGCATTGGATGTTGAGAAAGTTGAGCTTTTCTTGCAAGTTGCAGATCCTGCTCTTCAGGAAGAATTGGGAGAGCTTCTTGAGGATCGCACGAAGCCTATGGGTCTTAAAACAGATTGGCAAGATGCCCAGGATGCAGTCTTGACTTTGACCAAGAGGAGGATATGGAAGACCCGCCTACAAAATGGTTCAATGACACCGACACCGTCTTCTGCTCCTATGCCTGCTTCTATCCCTATTATTTCTTCTCTTGCTCAGCCAGTTTCATGACCTATGCCAGTGCCTACTGTTTCTACTCCTCCTATTCCTCCTGCTCCAAGACCGATGCCGGCTCCTTTTGCTCCAAAACCATCCACTCCGTCGGTGCCTACCTCTCTTGATGATATAATCAAAGGCATAACGGATTTGACACTGGAGTCAGTTAAAGCAGAATTGGTGGGAAAATTGAAAGAGCAGTTTGCTTCGACTGCGCCTACTATTTCTTCTAGTGCTCCTACTGCACCTAGGAGTGCTCCTAATGCACCTAGGAGAGATCGAAGATGTATTTGGTGTGATAGTACAGATCATCAGCATTGCAGGGATTGTGAATCTTTTTAGGATGCAAGGAGGAAGAATTTGGTATTTTGGGGACAAGATGGTAATATTTGGTTGACTTAAACAGGAGCTCCACTTGCTACCAACTTTGGGAAAGGCGGAATGAAGAAGTTAGTGGATGAAATGGCTGTGCGTACTTCTTATGTGGCAGGTAGAGGAGATGCTTCTGTATATGGAGTCCAGATTGAGAAAGGATCAGAGAATCAGTCAGCATTATGGACTTATGCTATGGAGATGGCAAACAAGGGAAAAATTCAGCAAACTGTTTTGACTAGTGCAGGCTCTAGCATCAGATCTGAGACAGGTTGGGATTCGCCTGTTGACAGGTACTCTATTTATGCCTACTTGTCTAAGTCTTAGGGAGCAGATGTACTTGTTAAGGAGAAGCGTAAGAGAGATGAAGAAAATCCAAGTGCAGCTAAAAAGACTAGAGGGGGTGAGTTTGTTACTCCACCTACTGCAGGACCGTCTTTGAGACCAGGGCCAGAACAACAAATGGAAGATGCTCAAAAGAGAGAAAAGAGGCAAGAGCCTAGAGAGAGAAAGCAGCCAGGGTTTAGATTGACGTCTGATATTGAGACATCTACAGACATGAAGAAAATCCTTAATGATAAGATACTTGGCAGTGAGGTGACTTTTACTATTTCTGAGGTTTTGGCCATCTTGAAAAGAGAGTTTCAAGATCAGTTTCAAGAGGTCCTGAAGAGAAAAAGACATGCATTGCCTACTACTGATACACAGGGAGTTTTGGTTGGGGAGTTGGATGAGGATGAGGATGAGGTTATGGTTGAGAATGCTTCTGTTTTTCAACAGATAGAGAAGAGGGTTCAGCCTATGCATTATGCTGAAACTGATGAGCATGTCTTGATACCACGTAGTCACTTTTCGCGGAGTATTTGGGCTAGGGCAACTACAGAAACGATGGTAAAAATTGGAGAGAAACAGGTTCCTTATGTTGCTTTGGTGGATCATGGTTTAGAGATTAATCTCATAGTTTGTGGAGTTTATGAAAGTAACAGATGGCCTATGGATGTAGAGCATGGGTGGCGTATGAGAGCCGCCAACATTGCAGGTGATTTGTATGCTGCCTGTCCCAGTGTCAGGGTTTCTATTGGAGATGTAGAGGAGGATTTCCATTTCTTTGTGCAGGATTCATGCTCTTATCCCATAATCCTTGGACAGCCATTCATCACAGAGATGTGCATGGAAACAAAGGTAATGGATGATGGATCCGCTTATGCACAGATTTGCAGTAAAGATGGCATGAGAGCAGTTCTGTTTATGACTGTGTGTGTGAACCATGTTAGAAACAAGGATACTCTTAGAGATGCACCTTTACCCACTATGAGGGATTCGGGTTTTCATTAGGTACCGCCGTTTCGCAAGACAACAGTGGTACAGAGCAGAGGAGATTGGAGTTCTCGCCTCCTGGCAGCAGTGTTTTCTCCTCCGGTTTTGTTGGAATTTTAGCGAACAGTTCAATGAGTTATCAGAAGACTTCTAAGTTGCCTAGAGTTGCCAGGCAGTACATATGCAGGAAGGAGAAAAATTTGAAAAATGCAGGAATTTTAGAGGATGATGAGCGCATAGATGGGATGTATGATAATATGATTTGTGCGGATACGATGACAGAGATGGAAAATATGCTAAAAACTGATATGCAGAGTTGTCACAGTAATGTATTAGTGCAATCCCTGGACATGTTTCATGAAATTACAGATTTTGTGTCACAGATAGAGTCAGAGGCTGAGGTGACTCAGCAAAAAGTGTTGAGTGCTGAAGAAATTCAGCAAACAGAGTTTCCAGCTGATTATGATCAGCTTACAAAGACACAAAGGGCTGAAAACTTTCAGCCAACAGTGTTTACTGCTGAAATATTTCAGCATCCAGAGTTTAGGGCTATTCCTATGCAGTCCATAGAACAGAGGGCTGAGGATATTCAGCCAATTGGAGTGCAGAATTGCTGATTTACAGCAAGATTTGAGTAATGCAGAGGATCATAATGAAGCCAGGGTTGACACGAAATACAAGACTGTGGATAAGAAGGTGAAGTCGGTAGCTGTACCGCTTCCACCTGACAGTGATCAGCAAATAGAGAGGGCTACCAAACAGCTAATTTTGAGGAATTCGGAGCATATAGGCCATACATTTTTAGCAGAGACTCTTGTTGAATTGAAAATTGGAAATGGTGATTTCTTGCTACCCAGAGAGAAGCAATGCTTTCAGGAGATGCTTGAGCGACATGGAAGGGGGTTTGCTTTTTCCCCGCATGAGATTGGATGTGTGAATCCAGATATACTTGCTCCTATGGTGATCTTTACTATTCCTCATATTCCATGGAACCTTCGACCTATTCCAGTGCCTAAGGCACACCTGCCAAAGCTGATTGATTTGTTGAATGAGAAAATCAGGATGGGAATCCTAGAGCCTTCATCTGCACCATACTCAAATAGGTGGTTTACAGTTCCAAAGAAGAATGGTACTCTCTGATTGATACAGGACATGCAGCCAGTAAACAAAGTTACTATCAGGAATGTTGGTATAGGTCCAGTTGTGGATGAGTTTGCAGAAGCATTTGCTGGACGTACCATCTATTCTTTAGGTGATTTGTATTCGGGATATGATCAGTTTCAGTTGGCTTTGGAAAGCAGGGACATAACCACTATGAGAACTCCTATTGGGCTTGTCAAGATGTGTACCTTGCCTCAAGGTGCCACTAATTCTATTGCGCATATGATGAATGCCATGCATAAGGTCCTTCGTGATTACATACCTCAGCTTAACATGCCTTTCTTGGATGATGTGCCCATTAAGGGGTGTGCAGAAGAAGAGAAGAATGATAGTCTAAATGAGCAGGGATACAGATACTTTGTGGCTGATCATATTTCAGCTTGTGAAAAGATTTTGGCCAGGTTGGAAGAAGTGAACTTGACACTATCAGGGCAAAAATTTGTTTTTGGAGTAAATGAGGTTGTCATTGTTGGGCATATGTGTGGATATTATGGCAGGAAACCCTCACCTGAGAAGGTGGATGCTATAGGCAAGATTACGGAGTATTGTTCTACCACTTCAGAGGTACGGAGATTCATTGGAGCTTGTGTGTTTTATATGATTTGGATATCCCATTTTGCACACATAGCAGATTGTTTATATCAGCTGCTTCGAAAGGGGCAGAAATTTTATTGGGATGAGAGCCACACTAGAGCCATGCGGAAATTGAAGAAGTTATTGCAGATTGCTCCTACTCTTAGGAAAGTGGATTATAATTGTGGAAGGCCTATTGTATTGACAGTTGACACTAGTCCAATTGGCATAGGTTGGGCTGTGGGTCAAGATGATGCAGATGGAAACAGGTATGCTATTCGGTTTGGGGCGAAATTCCTAAACGAGAGACAGAGGAGATATCCGTAAATCAAGAGAGAGTTACTGGGGATTGTTACGGCTCTCAAATGTGACAAGGAGTACTTTATTGGAGCTTCAGTTGTGGTAGAGATAGATTGCTTGCCATTGATTGGTATGATTACGAGTTGCTCTACTCCGGATATAGCTATGTTGAGATGGATTGCATACATCAAGTCATTAAATCCGAAATTTAAACACGTAGCTGGGAAGGATAATCCAGTGGTAGATATGCTGTCTAGAGCCAGATATGATGATGAGGAGATACTACGTGCAGAAGAGGATGATGCAAAAATTTCAACCGCTATGGTTGATCATGTTTGCCATGTCTATGATATTGTGGCTTTCATAGAAGAACTCTATGTTGGAGATTGGTTGCAGATTGGCAAGTACCTTAGTACATTAAGCAAAAGAGATGAATGGACAGATGAAGAGTTCAAGAAGATCAGAAGAAAAGCCTATGGTTATTTTCTCAAGGACGGATTTCTTTGGAAGCATCCGAAGAAAAGAGGCGAATTACCTTTGCAGGTTGTCTGCGATAGAGAGACACAGTTACAGGTGATGAGGGAGTTTCATGAGAGTCCTTGGGCTGGTGATAGAGGAGTGTGGGCTACTTATGAGAAAATCAAGGAGAAATATTGGTGGAAAGGCATGTATAGAGATGTTTCTCACTTTGTAGAGACTTGCAGAGACTGCCAGATGTATTCGCTAGTGCGTCATCGAGATGAGCTTCATCTGACCTATCCGCTATGCATTCATTATAAGTGGGTAGTTGACTGGGTTACTATGCCTATGGGTCTATGGAAGATGAGATATATTGCTTTGGCTAGAGAGGATCTTACCAATCATGTTGAGGGCAGATCTTTGAGAACGAAGACCACTAGTGCAGTGTGTAAGTTCTTATTAGAAGAAGTTTTCTGCAGGTATGGTTGTGTGGGTAAGATCACTGCGGATCGCGGTGAATTGGATGCAGATGAAGCTAGGGAGTTTTTCTCTCAACTAGGAATCAAGTTGGCTCTAACTACATCATACAATCCAGAGGGAAATGGGAAGAGTGAAAGAGGGCATCTGCCGATAGTGAAAGCATTAGCTTAAGCATGCAGAGGACGGATTGGAGAATGGCCAAGACTTCTTCCATTTGCTTTGTGGGCTGATCGTACGACTCACAGTGTTACCACAGGATATATGCCCACAGAGTTGATGTATGGTCAGAAACCGGTTATGCCAACTGAGACTTGTGCTTTGACTTGGTCAGTTTTACCTTGGCAGGAGGATTTGACGAGAGAGGAGCTCTTAGCTCTTCGAATTTGACAGTTAGAGAGAAGACCAGAGGATATTCAGCTAGCTATTGACAGATTGAAGGTTGCTAGACTAAGAAATAAGGACAGGTTTGACAGCAGGCATCGCTTGCGGCCTAGAGCAATAGAAGAGGGAGATTGGGTATTAGTCTTTGATAGCAGCCTTGAAACTCAGCATACTGCACTTCAGAAGATGGTGAAAAGATGGTTTGGGCCGTACATAGTCAAACATGTCTTTGATAATGCAACATATGAGTTGACAGAATTGGATGAGACAGTGCTTAGAGTGCCTATTGCAGGAAAAAGAATCAAGATTTTCAAGAAAAGAGATGATGAAGATTATGCATTGGATGAATTTGCAAGAGAAGAGCAACGAGAAGAAACTCCAATAGAAGAGACTGATGATATGACAGATAACCTTGCTGATATACCGGAAATAGTTAATGAAGAGTTTGATCTATTCGTGGATCTTGATGATAATGATCATGGGTAATTGGCCCATCCGGAGGATGCATAGGATTAGAGGGGGTGGATGTCGTACTGCTGCGCATCCGAGGTGTGAAATCCACCAAAAAGTTGTGTGTGTGACATTTGTTACTTTGTACATATTTAGTTGTGTTTGCATTTTGTTTTGAGTGGGCAGTATAGTAGAAAGAGAGGTCTTCTGCTGCCTTTCCTTTCAGCTGGGGTTGCACCTGATAGATCCTCCTTCAACAATGGTGGGCATGCGATGTCTTCTATGGCTTCCAATTCCCGGGCGAAAAGAAGGAATGGATCTCCACATTTTACTTCCTTGGCATTTTTATCAAGTTGGGATGCTTTTCAAAATCAAGTGCTAAATACGTGCTCCTCTCCATGTTAAAGAGCAAGTTGGAGATATGTGCGGATCTATGTGATGGATAAACAACTGCAATATGCTATTGGGAGACGTTATTGAAGAAAAAGGGCTATGTACTGGATAAAGATTTGTAAACATGGCATACCTTGAAGGCTAAAGGCAGTATTCGGAGTGAGGAAGATAGTGGGTTTTCTCATGATCATTTTATTGATCTTGAATCTATCATGAGTAAGGTTTGGGGAACTCCCACAGGGCTTTTCAAATTTCCACAAGCCATCAAGTAGCACTTGGGTTTCAACAAAGGGCCTAGTTATTGCTTGTCATGCTTAGTCACTTTAGTTGAACAGGTCATTGAAACAGCAACATTGGCTAGTGGAATGGGGCTGGTGTCGAGAGCTGCAGGCATTTCTGTGTCAAAGCTAAAACAGTCTGAATGAGAAAAATTACTTCCCCTTGATGAGGAAGTTCACAAGAGGGTTGTTGGACAAGATCAGGTAAGCAGTGAAAGCAGTGGCAGATGCAATTCGGAGGTCACGAGTTAGGCTTGCTGATCTGAACTGTTCTATCACCAATTTTATGTTTATGGGACCCACTGGAGTGGGCAAAATAGAATTGAAAAAGCTTTCTGCTGATCTAGTAAAGGGGTCGCTTTTCTGAGTGCAGAAAAATCAGGCCTGGGGGAAGAAAAAGCGGGGGGGAATTGAGAAGTTTTTGGAGAGGAAGAAGAGAAAAAAGCTGTGAGGACAAATGGGGGGGGTCCCCTATCGCTTCCTCAGGAATTAGTCTGTCCTATGTATTTGAAAGGTCGTATTGCAGTGAGATGAGTTTAATAGTCTGACATTGAGAAGAGTGCAGATCAAGTTGAGGTGATCGTGATACATAGATATTGAAGACGATTAAGAGAAAGGAGGGAAATCGCAATCAGGGGTTGCTCTCTGCAACTTCGAGGGAGATTTACGAAAAAGAAGGAAAGGAAAGATTTTTTTTTCGTTAATCAGAAGGAGGATCGGCAACTTCGAAAGGAAATTCAGAACAGGAAGAATAGGGGAAGGTAATCCTGATTAAGGGGAAAACGCAATGCTCTGGGGAGAGAGGGTGGAGAAGAAGACGAACAAGTGAAGAAGACGAAGTTCAAAGGTGACGATCATCAGCGAACATAATACTCAGACGGATGGCAGGCAATCGGCACGATTGGACGACTACAACCAGGAGGCGAACGAAGAAGAACAAGACGATGGAGCTTGTAATGGGTCTCCTATGAAGTCGCCCTTCTGGTTATAGTTGAATGCGTCTCTGTGGGAGCCATGTTGACACATGCCATCTAGCAGTCTCATGCCACATGCTCGCTCATCAAGAAGAATAATTCATGAGCTTAGGAGCACAGTCTCTGACTGTGGATTCCTGGGAGACAGTGCGATATGTGTATAACTACTGAAAATACCATCTTCAACAACGTTTGGAGGAATCCAAGCGCTAGAAGAGGACGCAGCAACGAAACGAGGCTAAGGAGAGGAAATAGCCTTGCGGGTTGGAAGCATCAGGATCATAAGGGGAGATAAGGGCTTCACAATTTTCGCTTTTTGACATCTGTAGAAGCAGTTATTGTAGTGAATTCATTTTCCTGATCATCCTCTTCGTCTCCCTATACAGAGGCTGTGAACGAAAAGGAAGAGGGGAAGAATAATTGTGGTCTCAGTGCGACTATAACTTGAATCGTAATTGCTAGAAGCAGGCTGTTTGCACAGATCATTAGAGCAGAGAGCTTTGGAAACTGATTGACAAAGACCTACGAATTGAAGGGGGCTGCACGACCCCAATGACAATAATATCACGCTGACTGGAAGAGAAAGCAAACTGTCAACCTTGAAAAAGAGGTCTTTGTGAACTGTGATGTGTGGTGCTGGTGAGCTACAGAGAAGGGAAAAGATTTTCGTGATCTTTCTCACAGTTGATGCACAACATAGTGCATGTCAGCTGCAAGCATACGAAACACTAAGAGAAGGAGCATCAACCAGTGCATGAAAGTGATTGCACAATCTTCTGTGAGTGGAGACAATTCACACAAGAAGGGAGTAAAACTGATTTGAAGAGCTATTCTCAGTTTTCATACTGCTCACGAGAAGGAGGCACAGTTTTGTCAGCTGTTGCAATTACATGTAAATGATGCAAAGCAGGCAGAAACTGTTGTCAATTGTGTGCAATTGAAATCTTGCTTCTCATAAGCTTTGACTTTAATAAGAGCATGTATACATGTTTGTTATGATGTTTTTCTATGCTCAGAGATAACTTGGTAGCAATACAATTGTTACTTGGCATCAAATTTGTCATGATTATTTACTTCAATTGATCTTCTGTCTTGAAATTTCTCAAGAACCTCTGTGGTCGTGACTTTGCTTTCGAAACCCTTCGACAGCATAGAGAAAAGTTCAACAAGAAGATAATAGATAAAAACGTCAAGGAGGAATCTTTAGTGCTTCGATATGACAATCATTTTGATAAAAGAAAGGATGGCAAGTTTGTCTACCGGTGGGAGGGACCGTTTTGGGTCACAAAAAATTTCAACAATGGCTCCTACAAACTTCAAGACATTGAGGGAAAAGTGCAAAACATCAAGGTAAATGGATGGCACTTAAAACCCTATCACATCAGGGTGGGGTCAGCTCAAGATACCAAAGAGTGTCTAGAGGCATAAATACCTCTAGCCAGATTGGGGGAGGGGCTATATGATACGAGAAAATCACAAAAAAATATTTGTCTAACACTTTGTTGATTTTTTGTACATTTGGAGGTTTGAAATAAAGAAGAGGGTGGGAACAACCTCTTGGGATATCCAAGAAATCACTGGATGGAAATATTTCATGGATCGGTTTACCAAGGGGGGGTGAAGAGTAAAGATCAATGGAGGAAGGTGAAGGGAAAATGTGTAATGTGAAAAGAAAAGACATGAAATGGATTTGGAGCCATCCAAAGGGCATGTGAGGCTCATAATGTCATGGCTTTGGAGCATTATGATAATTCAAACAAATGGGACCCTTCTTGGAAGCATTAGTGGAAGAAAAATCGAGCACATGATTTTGTAAGTTTTTTTAAAAATACTTCCACTCCGATCCAAAAAATCCTTTCAACATGAAAGTTGTAGCCGTGAGTTGAAGTTTTGGCTGGTATTTTTCTATAATTTTTTGAAGCTACGAGTCAGGAGATATGGCCAAAATGGTGGACGCCAACTTTTTCTAACTATGGTGGAGACCACCTCCCAATTTTATACACATCCACACTTTCTTCCCCACGCTTAACACTTCCATAAAACATCATTCATTAGAATCCCAACCCTTTCCCCTCTCTTCTCCTCTCTCTCAAGCTAATAAACCATTAGAATTCCCCTCCTAAATCACCCTCAAATCATCCTTAATTGTAGTAGTAATGTATGAATTCTCACTACTCTCTCTCCATTATTGCTAGATATGATCTTATTTTATAAAGATTCTCTATATTTTTTTATAGGAGAGCTCTTGGACTCAAGCTATGGGGGGCAGAATGGAGACAACTCACCTATGATGGAACTTGATTAAGTACAAAATTGATCAACAAAACATCTAGACGGCGGAGCTGCCACATTGGTGGAACCGCCTTAATGCAGCTTTGGTAGTGTTAATTCCTATTCTATCTTAACCTCCTCTCTAAACACTCTCAAGGCCTATATAAAGAGGCCTTCTCCTTTGTAATTTTCAAGAGAGAGCAAAGAGGCCTTCTTTAGCCCTATTGAGCCTTCCCTATTCTCTCTCATGAGCTTATGCAGTTCATTCCCTTACTATAGCTTATGCATGCTCTACAGTATAATAAGCCCATGCTATTGGTGTCCATATTGTGTATATTGGTTATGTCTTGAGGGTTCTCCATCTCTTGTGCCCTCTTAAGTTTTATTGATTCATCTATTTTTTGTAGTTCTCTCTCTCTCTCTCTCTCTCTCTCTCTCTCTCTCACTTTTCCTCTCTTCTCCCTCCCTCTCCTTCTTGCATAGCGTCTTAGTCCACTCTTCCACGACTAGGTGGTGCCCTTACCTCATTCACTTTGTGGCAGAAGGGAGTTTGGCATAGTATAGAGGCTACCATACTGAATTTCCTTCGTCACATGCCATTGACTCTCTTTGCAAGCCTCACAAGCTTTACCAAATGCATGCTCTGAAAATTATGATATATACTAGTCCACATATAAGCTATGACTTCTATTGTCCTTTTGTAGGGATTCACTATCCAGGTCCCACGATGTCAATGCCAAGCTCATAGACTCTTAGCATCTCAAGCTCTGGCCCCATGTTTGAGATTCAGAGAGGGAGAGAGAAACATAGAAGTGGGCAAGCTCATAGAGGAGAGCACTCTTTGTTGTCTTCATCTTCAGTATTCATCTTCAGTATTCATCTTCCACACTGTACAATAGTGACTTAACAAAGATAAATCTAACTAGGTCTAACTAACCATAATATTCACTAGAGTTAAGTCAAGTTTGCCTCACTCATTCATCACACATACATGTTGATGATAGCTAATGTATATAGCTTTCATGTCATGGATAATAAATGAGCTTGATTTTTTACAGAGAGAACAAAGAAAAATCTACAAAGTATAAATGTACATAAAATAAAATAGGACGAGAAAAGATGTCATCTTATCCAATGTCCATTAGCTTTCTAAGAAAGGGAAGACACGTTTTTGAGAGCCTTTGAGTGAGTAGATCTATAGAAATCTAGTTGGTTGAGATCTTGGCAAGATCAAAGGACTTGTTTTCAAATCAAACTCTCCAATAAAGTGGTAGCACACCTCAATGTGCTTTTTCTTCACACGGAAGACTACATTCTTAGCAAATGAAATAGCACTCATAGAGTACAAATGCATGTGGGGACCACATCAGTAATACCAAGGTCTATGACCAAATGGCCTAACCACATAGTCCCCTTGCAAGCCTAAGTGGCAGCAACATACTTTGCCTTTTTACTGTATAGGGCCACCTACTTTGCCTTCACGATATCCCAATGCCGCCTACTAGGTGTATGTTAAGATGCAAACCTCTACATGAGCTAGCATCCACTATGTGCTAGGTGATGTGGCATGATATTAGGATGATTTTTGGTATCTAAGGTCATTTTGTCCTCCATTTTGGATGTACAAGTTATCTTGATAAAAAAATTTGGGTATATTGTAGTTTTGGTTGTGTCCATCATTTATAAGTACACAAGTTATATATTTCAAATATGTAAGCTTTTAGGTGTTTATTATGTTGCAAACACAAAAGGCATGATCATTTTGCGAATGCCTTAGTGAACTTGTACATTAATGATCATGCCTTGAAGATTAAGAATATTATGGAAGCTCTTATATCTATGAGTGTAGTAGTTGATGATGATGATGTTGTGCATACATGCTTTGTAATATTTTTGCCTGAAATATTAATCGACCTTTAAAAAAACATCCCTGCACATCTTGCATAAAAGCAGTGCAAAATAACCTCCCGCGTCGATTAATGTCAATAGCTAAGTGCTCCCTTTGCACACAAAGTTAAATTCAGATTCCCTATCATGCAAAAGAGGCCATGGCTTGAAGACCGCAAGCCACAGGGGAACACCTCTCCAAAAGGGAAAAAGAGGATAATGGTAAAAATTTAGGTAAATTTTTTTATTAATATCCCCTCCCCCCTCAGCCGATGCATGGCGGGGGAGAGGAGTGTGAGAGAGAGGGTGAGTAGTCCATGAGAGGTGGACTGCATGGGGGAGGGAGAAGTCATGCAAGTATGCCACAGGGGTGGCTATCCCCCCCCTAAAGGCTATATAACCTCCTCCCTGGAGCTTGGGAGGGGGGCACGAAGAGAGAGAAAAGGGAGACTCTGCCTGTCGTGCTGCTGCTATCGCCGCCTTCACATGCTGTTGCCACCGGATCCGCCTCCATCGCTTGCTGCGCCACGCCCGTTGCCACCTCTCCCCATCGTCATCATCATCACAATTATCATCATCTTCATCCTTATCCTCATCATCATCTCACCTTCTCTCTCCTCACCACGTTACTGTAACATAGGACAAGAAGCTTCTTTAGAAGCTTCTAAAGACAAAGCTTCCATAAACCTTGTGCACACGGCTTATCCCCGGTTTCTTAAAACCCACATCCTATAAAAGGAATTCCTGCGTGAGAGGGAGTAGGTAGATTTTGAGGCTGACTTCCCAAAGTCAGAGGGAGTTCGGAGATCGCATAAAGGTGAGGACAAATCGCAAAGTCCAAATCCACTACATCAACGATGGCTCCAAAGCAAAAGACGCAAGGCGCTCACGCGGGAGTTTCTACCCCGAGCATATGCGTGGACATCCCTACGAGTCCTCACACCGAGGTTCTTAGAAGTTTAATTCTGTATAAACGAAATGCATTGGCCACATCTAAATTTCATAAGGAAGTTAGGAATACAAATTACTCATTCGTCTTACGAGCTAGTTGCATGTTGCTCTTTGCTTGCATTTCCAAAGTGACAATCCCAATTGCATATTTCAGAGGTTAAAAGGATGAAAATTTGTTTAAATGCATCCTTGTCTTCCTCGCATGAAAGAACAAGCAGATAATGCATCTAGGCAATGATTTCCTAGATATGATTCGTAGGAAATAATCGTTATCATCCGTTAGAATATTGTCCAAGTAGTCGCATTGCATGAAAATGAAACCATGAACTTGCCTGTGCATGCAAAGATGCGTGCATTTTAAGACGGATTAAGTAACGTAGAATGGATTAAGTCAACATTAGTCTTATGACATTCGTCATGCATGAACTTCATTTATCGAAGTTGTAAAAGGTCGCAGGCCATATTTAAGCCTGAAATTCAATTGCATTAAACGAAAGGTTGTAGGCAAAGTCCTTGATGTAAATCTATGTAGGTTTTATGCAAGTTATCCCCAAATTGTCAATCATTCTGATTTTAGCAAGGAAAAGAAATGGTCAATTGCAAACCTTATAGTTACATAGAAGTAAAAGTCTATGATTCGCATACTTGCATGGAATGTTGCATCTTGATTTTATTTATTTGCATCTCTTAGGAAAAGTATTTTTCATCTCTTCTAAGCAAAGATCACTCTTGTCGCAAGACAATTAGATCGTCTTAGATAGATCACTTGTAAGGGTATAACCCTTAAGGGATTCGTAAAAGCATAACTAGTTGGTACGATGAACACTTCAAAGTGCTAGGTAGGGTTTAGCATGTTAAAAATTCTTCATAGTATCGTACTTGGGACGCAAAGTCGAGACTTTCGAACCCAAAGGTCCTACCCACATTCACGGAATGTTTGGGTTAATTGGACGCCCATACAATAACGATCTAGGGTTTTTACCCTAGGGATCGAATGACCTAATACTAGACTTCCGATTGAGTTTAGAAACCCTAGGGCCAAATGTTATAGGCCTAGTAAGATTAGGGATTGGGTTGGGTCAAGAGGACTCCCAAACCCTACATCTTGACCAAACGTATTTCTTAACCAAGGTAAGCCGATTGATGGGAAAAATTATCCCACAAGTCAAATGTGCCCCCTATGCAACAAGTTGCAACGTCGCATGGTTTTGTGTTAAATCACAAAGTAGAGTTGCCACTCCTTAGAACAAGGTTGGCAAGTTCTAGTGCAAGACTAAATTGCAAGAGGATGAGTAGTCATCCTGCTACATCACCCTTCTTTGGCTGATTTGCAAAGTTAGGGGAAGTTATGTATTGCCTAGCAAACAAAGGATTAATCAAGATGGGGTGACGAGGTTGCCCAGGAATTACTGTCTTAATTTAAGAAACCTAAGGTGTTTGTTAATTGGGTTAATAGGGTATAAACCCTAACCCAAGGATTGAAGGGTAAACAAACAAATCCTTGGGGATCTTGCCAAGTCACAATTGATCCCGGATCAAATGTTGGATGCATTCAGAGAAGAGGATTCACACCTTAACAGTTGGCCAAGTAAACGACTACTGGATTGATTGTGTTTGTATAAGTTAGGAGCACTATTTGTACTTCTTTGCTCAAAGAACTAAAGATGGAAAGATAATTAATGCTTCAGGTTGAAGGCCTAGAGGGAGATGCAGCATCAGTTACCCCCGACTGTCTGCCTCACCCTAACCAAGGGGGTTGTTAGCCACGCCGGGAACATGGACCGAACCCGTTGCGAGAGATCTCTTTGTGGGTGCTACTTGGAGTAGGAGGACGCTTGGGTGTCAGGGGGGGGCTCTGGCCATAAATCCCTTGCCTCCGAGTCTTGCACAAGAGGCTGATGTGACTCGAGATTGGATCTTGAGGCCCGCATACTAGTCTACGGGTGAAAACTTGGATTAGTAATCCTTGAGGATTGTTGGATTGCCTTCGGGCGGATTATGGATTAGCCTATGGGCTGCATTATATGATGTATTCCAAAAATAAATAAGATCAATTGTTGTAAAGGAACTTGTTTGACATCGTTTTTCTATGTTAGTGCTAAGATTACGTGAAGGAATCGGTGATTAATTGGCTAATTAAGGAAGCTATTTTTGCGTGTCAAACTAAATGTGGGAGATAATTAGAAAACTAAAACAACCCTAAGGAAAGTGCGGTGGATGTGGCCATGGGTCTGTCCTACGGATGGGTGGTCCCGGTTGGCTGGGAACTTTTCTCGAAGAAAATTGATAGCAAGGAAGGTTGACCTAGAATCTAGGATACTATAGTCCCGATGTATGTTGTTTTAGGGGAACGGAATGGGACTATGACTTATGGGAAGAGAGGTCGAGCTTCGCACCCCTCTCGTTTTCCATTCTCCTTGAATCAAGTGCAGCATGAATCCGCTTCGACCCTGACGTTTCTACATAAAGTAGTTCGTCTGGGGTTCGACGTTAGGCTGCCGTTCTAGGAATTTGACCACTAGAAAAACCCTGATTCAGGTCGGTCCTAAGTAGGAATGGCTAGAATGCTTCGGCTTCATGGAAAACTTAGGAAGACCTAGATCGCAAACCCCGTGACATTCCGTGGGAGTGCCGGGCAGTGCTTTCTAGACTCTCTTCCCGATAGGCTGCTAAGACATGTCCTGCAAGTGAACAGGTGGACATGTTACAGTTGGTATCAGAGCGAACCAACGAGGAACTAATATTTTCAAGAAAAATTAATGAGGAGAAGTAGAGAAAATGTTGTTGTTAAGAGCATCTCCTTACTTACCTATCGATGCTAACTTGCAGAGTCACGAAGCATAGAACAATTTTTTGGTGTTCCAGGTTATGTTTATGACCATGATGTGTGCCTCGGATTATCGATGGAGAATCGATATGATGAATATCCTAGACCGCATCTACAATCCTTCACCTCTGTACATGGAATGGAGATAGACAAGTGATTCAAGAATTTACTATATAGCTGCCCACTAATTTGCATACCTTCGAACCAACCTAAAGAGAATCAAGTGGTTGGACTCGAGTAATTTTTGCTGACAGAATCAAGGTGTTGGGATGTTATGAGAAGAACGGGTATCAAAGGAAAGGATACCCTAATCTTCCAATGACCTATCGATTTCTGAAAATCCATGACCCCAATCCATACTATTACTCAGTTCCTGTAGTTGAATGTAACACAATCTTATTCTCCCCGAATTAATGTATCAGCTTGTTGCATCTCCCCAAGAATAATTGTACTCCGAAAGGGCTATGCCCATATGAATGAAATAAGACTCTTTTTATCAATGATTATCTTGATTGTGAGTATTGATAAAGAAGTTAAGTGATTAGGTCTCTTGGCTGAAAGCTGAATTGGGCATGAAATGTAACGTGAGAAACATTTAGCGAGTTGTTAACGTGAAGAATCTCAATGCCCAGGCACAACCTCAAGTGCAGATTCCTAGTCCGACCCCTACACCAAGTACGGTTGTGATTCAGGAGAAGAAGTTTCTTCTCAAGAAAATCAAGCCATCAGAATTTGACGGCAAGGGAAGGACCGTCCAAACTGATGTCGAGATCTGGATCGAATCCATGGAGGATTATTTCGAAGTAGCAAGTACTACATCCGCTAACCAAGCAATGCTTGCCAAGCTGAAGCTTACCGGTGAAGCAAGACTTTGGTGGAAGCAACAGTGCAGAGACCAAGGGATCTCAGAAGGGTCAGTTACTTGGGAAAAGCTTAAAAGAGCTGTGCATGGAAGATATCTACCACCTGCCTACCGCACGAAGAAGATGAACGAGTTCTATGAGCTCAAACAACTTGGTTTATCTCTTGATGCTTACTATTCAAAGTTTGTCTCTCTTTTGAAGTATGTGCCACAAATGGATATGACACAACAGGTGTCAAAGTTTTGTGATGAATTAAACCCACCCGTAAACACCACCTCGAGTCAATGCGCCCAACTGATCTTCAGGATACACTCATTCGAGCTGCGCCCATAATATAGGAAGTGCAGATCAGGCCAAGAAGTAACAAGACTTGGTCTTATAAGGATCAAAACAAGGGAGTGTATAGGTCCTAGGCAAAGAGAGTTCAAGGTAATTTTGTTCCTACCCAAGGTAATAGCCGCAACCTCCATTGCTTCCATTGTAATGAGCTCGGTCATTTCAAAAGGCAATGTCCCAAGCTTGGCGGAGGACAACATCAAGGACCATTCCAAGGAACCGCCAATGGCCAAGGAGCTGCCACTCGAGGCAAAGGAAGAACTGCCTGTGTTGCCAACAAGGACATGTGCGATGAAGAAGACCTAACCATGGAAGCAGAATTTGAGAGGGCAACAGTCCATGCCGCCCTTCACAAGAAAGGCCCGAATCGCCAGTTTTCGGTGAGTCAAACACCATCAGATTATCAAGGTAAAGGCTTCAAAACCTTGATTGATTGTGGCAATACACATTCCTTTATCTCACGAGTTTGTGCAAGAAGATTAGGAATAGCCACAAAAGATGCACCTACCTTGCTTGTGGAATCAGCAAATGGTCGTAAGGTCACTTGTACTAGGCAAACTACTAAGGTGGAATTCCTACTAGGAGGAAAGTTCACTTCGGTCAGATTCAGGGTTATGAACCTAGGTATCCATGAGTGTTTGCTCGGAATGGATTGGCTTAGACCTAATGATGCCCACATTCACTATGGAAAGGGCCAAGTTTCCTTTCAAAATTTTGAAGGGGAATTGGTCACAACTCAAGGAGAGGCTGGAAAGCCAAAAATTCAATTGTCCAAAGCATCCCAGATAATAAAGGGAGTTAGAAAGGGACTACCTATCTATTTGATTAAGCCAAATAAGCTAGATCAGAATCAAGAGTCTAGTGAAGAACCTTCATGGCTAAAGGAGTACGCAGACGTATTTCGTGAAGAGCTGACAGAACTTCCGCCTCAAAGGAAAGTTGATCATGAAATCAAGCTAGTTCCAGGAGCTTCACCAATTGTAAAGAGGCTATATAGAATGTCCATCCCGGAAGCAATTAAGTTGAAGGAGCAACTCAAGCAATTGCTAGACCAAGGCTACACATCCGTCCTAGTAGTTCACCATGGGGAGCTCCAATGCTATTCCAGAAAAAGAAAGATGGAATGCTTCGGCTATGTATTGATTACAGAGGGTTGAATCAATCAACCATTAAGAACAAATACCCCATTCTAAGAATAGATGAACTTTTTGACCATCTTCAAGGTGAGAAGATCTTCTCCAAGATTGATCTCAAGTCTGGATACTACCAGATAAGGATCAAGGAAGAAGATATCCCAAAAATGGAATTCAATACAAGATATGGACACTTTGAGTTCCTAGTCATGTCATTCGAGCTGACAAATCCACCTGCTACCTTCAACAGGTTAATGCAGGATATCTTTAGACCATATCTTGATGACTTTGTACTCGTCTTCTTCGACGATACCTTAGTCTACTCTAGACAGGAAGAAGATCATGAACCCCAGCTTTGGATTGTCCTTGAGACAATGAGGGCACACAAGCTTTATGCCAAGAAGAAGAAATGTGCATTCTTCAAACGACAGGTTGCATATCTGGGATTCATTGTATCAGCGGAAGGAATTTCAGTAGACCCGGCCAAGGTCAGAGACATTCTAGAATGGCCAGCACCAACAACTGCCAAAGAAATACGTAGTTTTCTTGGATTGACAAGATGGTACAGGGTCTTTATCAAAAACTATTCTTTGATTGCAGCGCCACTAACGGATCTACTGAAGAAGCAAACATCAATTGTATGGTCAGCTGCTAAACAATCCAGCTTTGATAAACTAAAGCAAAGCTTGGTATCAACACCTATCGTGAAACTTCCGGACCTTAGTAAGGAGTTCAAAGTAATAACTGATGCTAGCACACTTTCCTTAGGATGTGTGCTTATGCAAGAAGGTCATCTTGTAGCATACTCTTTGAAGAAACCGAAGAGCCATGAGAAAGTCATGCACCCTGGTCCATTGCCACTAAGATTCTTCTAAGAGATCCTGGAGTGGTTTGAAGTTTGCTATTGGATTGTCAGCTAGCTTGTCTGTTAAGTATTCCAGAATCTCTTGGAGTTCTCTTTTGTTGTTTGGCACTTGGATGGTGATGGGCTTAGGTCTCCCACGAAGGGTTCCTCCCATCATGCAAACTGGTACGGAGGGCGTGCCATTAGACTTGCCCATCATCTTTATGGCCAACTCATATGCCTCATGATCCAAGAACGGCAAGTCGATTGTATCAAGGACATGCATCCCATCTCGCACATCCTCTGGGCATGGGATATTCTTGGTCAAGGGTCCATAAGACTTCTTGACTTGAGCATTAACTTTGAGCATCGCGGAGATGGCATCCAAGTTGACTAGTGAGGTCTTCCAAGTGTCCATCTCTACCCTCACAGCTTTCGTTCTGTTGCGTAGGAAGATTAAGCGATTACCCCAATCTTCGATAACTCTGGCATTGTGCATCCAGGGTCGGCCTAATAGGATATCGTAGTCCACTCCCTTCATGACTATAAAGTCGACAGAGAGCTAGACACCTATGATTTTCACTGGCCAACTTTTAAATACCCCGAATGGCTTCACTCTCATGGCATTTGCTAATGTGACATTAAACTGAGCGGTCTCGACAAGTGGGTTTTTCCAAGTCTGAACTACTGCATGGCTCAGCACATTAACCCCATCTCTTGTGTCTACAATCTCCTTTCTCGTCGTGTCACCTAGGTCTAGAACCGGTAATACTCCATGCATCTCAGTGCCTTCCTAGAAAGCATTAACGTGCAAGGATTTTGGCACAGAGTGCAACGTTAGACTCGATGTTTGTGTTTTTGCATCATGGTCATGCAGATCAACAGCTTGTTCTCGTGACCCCTCAACCCACTGCTTCAGGTATCGCCATAGGGTGGGATATTGCTTAAGCAGGTCTCCCCCAGGCTTAACGTCATAGGGGTGGTCACTAGCGTGGTAAGGAGGTTGTTGTTGGTTGCTCGTCTCTCTCCTAAACCGAATTGTCCTAGCCAATGGCCGTGACTGATTTGTGGGCCTACAGCATCAAGGCTTGGCCTAAGCAGTGGTGCTTGTGGTACAGTCGCATCTCTTGACTTTGGTCAAGGGGGTGAGACTAGCATGCTTATGCTGGGGAGATCATCGATTTCGTCCTCTAGGATGGGCTCAACGTCCCTTAAGTTCTCTTGGGCCTCTTTCACCCAGCCCTTCACTTTCTCTATGGCCTCTAGTTGGCGCTTCAGATGCAGGTATTCCCCTACCTTGGCACTTCCCTTTTCGGCCGTCTTAGGGGCTGAAGTTTTTGCCTCTGCATCCGTGACCTTCTTTCCAACAGGCAGAGTTGTAGCACTCTCATTTCTCAGTGTAATCTTAGCTTCCGACCTCTTCTTTTTCTGCATGAGGCTCTTCTTCCCTATCGAGGCTGCATCGAGGTTGCTAGGTCCTAGCAGTGATATGCGGGCCTACTTCGTCTGGGCACGGGTCATCACCCGCAATGGGATAGGTGTGGCCTCCCCATCGAGGTTCTCGACACCAAACAGCCCCAATGGGAGAGATGGTACGTTGGCTGAACTTGAAGAAGGTTTTTGCTTTGGAAAATCGACGAAGAGATGGGTGATTCCGCACTCACAATGCACCTTAGGTCAGCTTTGTCTCTATTCTACTACTCCCTCTCAAGGCAACGTGATGATACATGACCTGGGTGACCACAAGTCCAACAGATGATTGGATCTTGCATCATCCCTCCTAGGCCTCTACCTCATCCTCTCCCTAACGTCATCACTAGTACTGATCGATAGTCCATAAGGATTGCATTGCCCTCGTCATCGTGAGAGATGTAAGGGTATACATAAGTCTCTTCCTGATTTGGCTCTTCTACGTAGTGGACTGGAGCGTCACTCGATGGATGAGTCACATACGGACTAGGCAGTCTAGGTATGCATGTAGGGTTTATGTCCATCCTAGGAACAGTCGGCTTAATGTCGTTAGGCGCAGGAAGGGCCAATGGGGCTCCCCTTCCAAAGAGTGGCTGCAGCCTGTTTGCTAGGTAAGGCTGGCCGTATGGCTGCAAGTATGGAAGTTTTCTCGGCAATATGCAATGCACGACGTCGTGACATGTCAAGATTGTGGGAGAGAAGGAAGGAGTCTCACTTGAAGCTTTCTTGCTTGCACAATGGGGGAATACACACAAGGGTGGAGGCTGAAAACAGTTTTCCTCTTCTTAGTTGTGTAAGCCAAAAGAACTCTAGTACAAAGAAATAGAAGAACCCTATATATGGGTCTCAAACCAAACTCAACTAACTAAGGTGGCATACTAACTGAGCCACGAACTAGAGTAGATAAGGATAGCTATCATGTAGCTATTATTCATGGACGGTGTCGTGATGCTGCGCATCCGAGCCGTATACACCTCCAAATTTTTTTTTTTTGTGCATTTGTGTTAATTTCTGCGTGTGATTTATTGTTTGTGTGGTGCATTTTAATAAACTACATCCAATGTATGTATATATTCCCTTAAATGTATTGTACACACGATGCTTGTACTAGGAAGGAAAACTTATCCTACCCTTTGTAGACCGTCCTGTTCGTGGGAGCATCCGAGACTTGGGGCAAGCTTACAATGAGTCCTTCACAGATCCAGATTGTAATCAGGACTCCAGTGATAAGGTCCCTGATTTTGTTGAGACTATGATATACTGTCCAAACGAGGCTGTTTGTATGGTTGGTCACTATGTGTCAAAAGAGGAATTCACAAATGGAAAGATAGGAAGCTAAAGATAGAGGGAGGATTTTCGAAAGGCAGGGATCAGAGGGAAAAGAGGAAGGAAAAAAGGAGACTAATTGGGGGAAAAGGAGGATTCGAATGGCGAAAGGGAGGGAAAAAAGCTCAGCAAATCCAGGACCTCCCCGAGCTCGAAATGGATGGCTACCTTCAGCGTCGGAAAAGAAGAGATCGACCAGGAGAGGTTCAGAAGGAGAGAAATAACTTAGCGCAGCATGGAAGATTCGTTTTTTTGGGATGCAGAGTGTGGGTTTGCAGATTGCTATCGATGATGAAGAAGAGAGGATGGCTAGCAAAGACAGAGAGATGGTGGTGAACGTCAATCCTGGACAGAAGGAGAAGACGAAATAGAGAAGAGTGAAGGGGAGATTGAGGAATTTGGGGAGCACCACCATAATGCGATCGCCTCCATCGACAGTCTGAGACGCACACATCTCTCTGTTGGTCTCCTCACTTCACTTCGTTCTCTCACTCTCTCTGTCTCTCTCTGTGTCAGCGTTGCGAAAAATTTGTAAGCTCTGATATTGAATTGTGTCAAGAGGGTCGAGATGGAAGATTAATTACTGTTCGATGATGGAGATTGTGTCTGCCTCTCAAGTTCACACCTTTACGCTCTGGAACATGCTTGGGATGGGAAAACTGGAAATGAATAAGAGCCGCCTCTAAACAAGACTAACGAATTGTTGAATCGGTATGATTCAACTCATCGTTTCCATCCCACAGCCTGCACCTCCACAGACAAGGAATGTTTCTGATTCTGCGCCTGCAGCTTTTATTCAGCCCAATGACTCGATGACCTGAGAATCAGAAGCTTCTGGACTAGAGGATTCAATCTTTGTAATGCTTTGGAAGTCTATATATAAATCACGTCTGAGGAGAGATACAGTGAGAAATCGTGAACTAGACAGTCATCTATTGAATCAAGCATTTATGACTTGCAAAAATCAAGGCAATGCTTTTTCCTCTGCTCCGCATTTTTTGTTGTTCATCTATGGATCATAGCGAATCATCTCCCCTTATTCCTTTTCTTCAAATTCCCTGCCTTTCAGTCTACAAAGCATTAGCGTTGGCCGCCATCTGAAACACCGTGATTTTGTCCACTTACAACTGAGGATTTTCTTATCACATTCGAAGTACAGAGATTTCGTTGGAAATACAGCTCTTCCCTCAAAGGAATCAGCCCATCGCTCATGCCCCAGGTTTCTGGGACTACTACTCCTTCATTACGGCAGCAAAAATGTTTGAGCCCTTGGGATTCTGCACCACCGGTGGCGACTTGATGTAGAAAACAGAGCTAGCTGCCTTCTTTGCCAATGTTGCGCATGAAACCTCCTGTGGTTGGTCGATGGCCCAGAAAGGCCCATTTGCATGGGGCTTGTGCTAGCAAAATGAAGTGCTCATGGGGCTTGCTTTTACTGCTCGGTGCTTCCCTTCTTCTCTACACATCTCTGCCGATGGCCACTGCCTTCAATGGGGTGTGCGAGGAGGGCAAGAAGTGCGTGTCGAACAAGACATGCGCACAGGTATTCAGCCCTGAGAATTTCGATACTCTCTTCCCTCGTTGTGTTTAGAGAAGCAATATCATTAAGGCAACTGCTTGGACTTTATCAAGGCATTGTTGTGGCTTATGCGTAGTGGTTTAACCACTTTCAGAGACAGATCAGTTCTCTTGTGATCTTGTAGACAGTTTTGCAGTGCAGTGGGAGATTAGCTTTTGAGCTATTGGTTTTTCAGTTCTCTAATGTATTGCTGGGATCTATTCTGCAACAAAGCATCATATCATCCATCAGATATGCGACTTTTGTACAGGAGGTCACTTGATTTTACCTGTCTTTCTTTGGAGATATCCAGGCATCTGTTCTGGTTATGTGTCTGCAGATTCTTGCAATATATCATCAGGCTTTGTCCATTCTTTGGAACATCTGTTCTGCATTTTGATGAGTAATGCATCTGCAGATTCATGCAATGAATCTTCAGGCCTGTCATAACAGGCTCAAGGACTTAAATGAAGTAAGAGATGTCCATGGGGAAAATATCCATGTAACCCAAGATACTCCCTAAGTTGTGTAGCTACAAAGGTTGTAGTATATGCAAACTCCAGTTGGAATCTTTTCTTAACATGTCGATTGGCACGGTCAAGTAGTCAGATTCCTGAAAATTTGTTCACAGACAGTATTTCTCAGCTGAATTTATCAAGTGCCAATGGAAAAACTGAATTCAAGAATCTGTATGCAAAACTGAATGTGTTCAGAAATTTTCTGAACACGAGCTTCTTGTAACTCATTTTGACAAGCTATATATTGACCTTTGACTTCAAATATATTGTGATCTTCTTGTTAGCCTCGTTTCTTGCTGTACCTTGAACCCCGTGTTCTGCAGCTCTCGCACGATCTCTTTGACATTTCTGGTGAACCCGACGTGAAAGCGCTGCGACATCAGCAAGATGGGAGACTCGCAAGAAGAGATGACAGATGATAATGTCATGAAGAACCTGTTTCAGTCATTTACCATGTATATGCAGCAGCAAGCTCATGCTAAACGTGACAGTGATGCTATGGATGCTTTGAAAGCTGTCCAACATGATATGAAGCAGTTTAATGTCCAGCAAGTGTCAACTTACCTGCATTTGTATGAAGAAAAGATGAAGTTTTTTGGAGTTTCTCAAGATGATTGGAGCCGCTACTTCTTGCGGATTGTGGTGCGCGCTCTTGAAGGGCGAATTGCAGAAATTCAAGAAGCACATGCAGGTTGGGCTGAATTTAAAAAGGCATTAAAAGATGAATATTTCCTGGAGGATACAGGTCTTATGAATCGCAGGAATTTTTTAGCATGGGTTTCTATGCCTAATAAGGGACTTTCTGTTACCGCTCTTCTGCGAGAGTTTGAAAGCCGTTATGATCAGTTGGATGGGACTGAACAGCAAGCTTTGGAGATGCAGAAAGTGGAGTTATTTTTGCAAGCTGCAGATGCTGATTTGCAGGAAAAGTTGGATGATCTTTTGAAAGATCAAGCTACTGATTCAGGTTTAAAGACTGAGTGGAGACATGTCATTGATGCTGTGAATGCTCTTGTCAAGAAGCAGCGTAGAAGAGTCAGATTGCATCGAAATACAGGATCAGTTCCTGAAAAATCCTTGGAGACTTCTTCTTTTACCCCTACTGCTTCTTTGCCTAAGCCTACTCCTCCTGTTATGAATCCACCAATACCTGCTGCTCCAGTGCCCTTATCTGTAGATGATGTTATTAAAGGCTTGGCGGATTTGACGATTGAAGCAGTCAAAGCTGAAGTTGGTAAGTTAAAGGAGCAACTTATGTCAGTACCTGCTGTAGCACCTGCTCCAGTGACTGCTTTTCCAGCTGGTCAAAGAAAAGGGCGTCGATGTATTTGGTGTGATAGTACAGAGCACCAACACTGCAGAGATTGTGATGCTTTCCAAGAAGCACGTAAAAAGAATGTAGTGTTCTGGGGACAAGATGGGAAGATATGGCTGACAGAGACTGGCGCTCCTCTTGACACGAACTTTGGTAAGGGAGGTATGAAGAAGCTTGTTGATGATATGGCTGCGCGATCAGCTTATGTGAGTGTTAGAGGAGATGCTTCAGCTTTTGGAGTCCAGCTTGAGCAGAAATCTGATGGAGACTCTGCTTTATGGTCTTCTGCCTTGGAGATAGCGAGAAGAGGGAAAGTTCAAACTGCTACTATGACTTGTGTGGGCTCTAGCATCCGAGGAGAAACAGGATGGGATTCTCCTGTTGACAGGTATTCTATTTTTGCTTATATTGCTAAAACGCAGGGTTTAGATGCCATGGTTGAGGAAAAGAGAAGAAGAGATGAGGAGGGTCCTAGCTCCTCCAAAAAGACTAGAGGGGGTGACTTTGTTTCACCACCTGCTCCACCTAAGCCAAATTCTCCAACTCAAACAGGTTCTGATCAACCAATGGAAGACAAGCAGAAGGAAAAGAGGCAACCAAGAAAAGAGCCAGGATTCAAGCTCTTGTCAGACCTTGATATACAAACGGATATGAGTAAGATTTTTCATGAAAGAATTTTGAATAGTGAAGTCACTTTTACTATTGGAGAGGCTCTTGGGATTGCTAGAAGAGAAATACAGGATCGGATGCAGGATCTTTTGCGGAGGAAACGACATGCGATGGAAGGACCTGCTTTACAGGGATTGTGGCATGGAGCTCTTGGAGAAGAGCATGATGATGCAGTGATGGTTGAGAATGCTTCTGTTAATCCGCAATCGGAGAAAATAGTGCAGCCTATGCAGTATGAAGATGATGAGACCCCTATTCTCATTCCTCGCAGCCATTTTTCACGAAGTCATTGGGCTAGAGCAACCACTGAGACAGTGGTAAGGATTGGAGAGAAACAAATTCCCTTGATTGCTTTAGTTGATCATGGTTCTGAGATTAATCTTATTGCTCGAGGTGTTTATGAGAGTGGCAAGTGGCCTATGGATGCAGAGCATGGCTGGCGCATGAGAGCCGCCAACAATACTTCTGGTGATATGTATGCTGCTTGTCTGAGTATCAGAATTTCTATTGGTAATGTTGAAGAAGATTATCATTGCTTTGTTCAGGATTCATGTTCTTATCCGATTATTCTTGGACAGCCTTTCATTACAGAGGCAAGAATGGAAACAAAAGTGATGGATGACGGATCAGCTTATGCGCGGATACGCAGTAAAGATGGTATGCGAGCTGTTCAGTTTATGACTGTTGGGGTAAATCATCCGAGAAACAGGGACTCCTTGCGTGAGGCACCACTACCTGCGAAGGAGTTGGATTTTCATTAGGTACCGCTGTCTTGCGAGACGCCAGTGGTACGGAGCGGAGAAAAGAGGAGATCTCGCCTCCTGGCAGTCAGTCTTTCTCCAATAACTTTGTTGGGATTACTTCGGATAGTTCAGTAAGTTATCAGAAAATTTCAGATTTGCCTAGAGCTGCCAGGCAGTACATTGGTCGTAAGGAGAAAGAGTTAAAGAATGCAGGTATCTTGCAAGCAGAAGAGCATGTGGATGGATTGTATGAAGGGATGTCTTATGCAGATACATTGTTTGAGATGAGTGCAATGCTGAAAACTGATGTATGCAAGGGTTTAAAGATGATACCTGTGCAAACCTTGGATATGTTTCAGGAAATTTCTGGTTTTATGCTGCAAACAGAGTTAGAGGCTGAGAAAACTCAGCAAACTGAATTTATGGCTGATCTTGATCAGCTAACAGAATTGCAGATGGCTGAATCCATTCAGCCAACAGAGTTGAATGCAGAAAAATTTCTGCATACAAAGTTTCAGGATGCGTCTATGCAGTCCATTGAGCCGAGGGCTGAATTCATTCAGCCAACAGAGTTAAATGCAGAAAAATTTATGCATACAGAGTTTCAGACTGCACCCATGCAGTCCATAGAGCTAAAGGCTGAAATTTTTCAGCCAACAGAGTTGAAAGATGCTGAAAATTTGCAGAAATTGCAGCAAAGAAAAGAGTGCTTGAATGATGCCAAGGTTGACACAAAATATAAAACAGTTGATAAGAAGGTTAAGCCGGTTGCAGGCCCGCTTCCTTCTGATAGTGATGAGCAGATTGAAAAAGCTATGAAACAGCCTATGTTGAGGGATCCTGCAAATATTGGACATAAGTTTTCAGGGCTGAAATCTGTTTTTGCTGTTAATGAAGTCATCATAGTTGGGCATATGGTTGGATACTATGGCAGAAAGCCTTCTCCTGCAAAGGTGGATGCCATAAACGGGATTGCAGAGTATTGCTCAACTACTTCAGAGGTGCGGAGATTTGTGGGAGCTTGTGTATTTTACATGAATTGGATTCCACATTTTGCTCATATTGCAGATGTTCTCTATCAGCTGTTTCGAAAGAGGCGGAAATTTTATAGGGATGATGAAGCTGATGGAGAAACAGGTTTACTAGAATCAGAAGATGGACTTGAATGATCCTGGATAGTTGGCACATCCGGAGGATGCGCAGGTTTAGAGGGGGTGGATGTCGTGATGCTGCGCATCCGAGCCCTATACACCTCCATTTTTTTTTTTGTTGTGCATTTGTGTTAATTTCTGCGTGTGATTTATTGTTTGTGTGGTGCATTTTAATAAACTACATCCAATGTATGTATATATTCCCTTAAATGTATTGTACACACGATGCTTGTACTAGGAAGGAAAACTTATCCTACCCTTTGTAGACCGTCCTGTTCGTGGGAGCATCCGAGACTTGGGGAAAGCTTACAATGAGTCCTTCACAGATCCAGATTGTAATCAGGACTCCAGTGATAAGGTCCCTGATTTTGTTGAGACTATGATATACTGTCCAAACGAGGCTGTTTGTATGGTTGGTCACTATGTGTCAAAAGAGGAATTCACAAATGGAAAGATAGGAAGCTAAAGATAGAGGGAGGATTTTCGAAAGGCAGGGATCAGAGGGAAAAGAGGAAGGAAAAAAGGAGACTAATTGGGGGAAAAGGAGGATTCGAATGGCGAAAGGGAGGGAAAAAAGCTCAGCAAATCCAGGACCTCCCCGAGCTCGAAATGGATGGCTACCTTCAGCGTCGGAAAAGAAGAGATTGACCAGGAGAGGTTCAGAAGGAGAGAAATAACTTAGCGCAGCATGGAAGATTCGTTTTTTTGGGATGCAGAGTGTGGGTTTGCAGATTGCTATCGATGATGAAGAAGAGAGGATGGCTAGCAAAGACAGAGGGATGGTGGTGAACGTCAATCCTGGACAGAAGGAGAAGACGAAATAGAGAAGAGTGAAGGGGAGATTGAGGAATTTGGGGAGCACCACCATAATGCGATCGCCTCCATCGACAGTCTGAGACGCACACATCTCTCTGTTGGTCTCCTCACTTCACTTCGTTCTCTCGCTCTCTCTGTCTCTCTCTGTGTCAGCGTTGCGAAAAATTTGTAAGCTCTGATATTGAATTGTGTCAAGAGGGTCGAGATGGAAGATTAATTACTGTTCGATGATGGAGATTGTGTCTGCCTCTCAAGTTCACACCTTTACGCTCTGGAACATGCTTGGGACGGGAAAACTGGAAATGAATAAGAGCCGCCTCTAAACAAGACTAACGAATTGTTGAATCGGCATGATTCAACTCATCGTTTCCATCCCACAGCCTGCACCTCCACGGACAAGGAATGTTTATGATTCTGCGCCTGCAGCTTTTATTCAGCCCAATGACTCGATGACCTGAGAATCAGAAGCTTCTGGATTAGAGGATTCAATCTTTGTAATGCTTTGGAAGTCTATATATAAATCACGTCTGAGGAGAGATACAGTGAGAAATCGTGAACCAGACAGTCATCTATCGAATCAAGCATTTATGACTTGCAAAAATCAAGGCAATGCTTTTTCCTCTGCTCCGCATTTTTTGTTGTTCATCTATGGATCATAGCAAATCATCTCCCCTTATTCCTTTTCTTCAAATTCCCTGCCTTTCAGTCTACAAAGCATTAGCGTTGGCCGCCATCTGAAACACCGTGATTTTGTCCACTTACAACTGAGGATTTTCTTATCACATTCGAAGTACAGAGATTTCGTTGGAAATACAGCTCTTCCCTCAAAGGAATCAGCCCATCGCTCATGCCCCAGGTTTCTGGGACTACTACTCCTTCATTACGGCAGCAAAAATGTTTGAGCCCTTGGGATTCTGCACCACCGGTGGCGACTTGATGCAGAAAATAGAGCTAGCTGCCTTCTTTGCCAATGTTGCGCATGAAACCTCCTGTGGTTGGTCGATGGCCCAGAAAGGCCCATTTGCATGGGGCTTGTGCTAGCAAAATGAAGTGCTCATGGGGCTTGCTTTTACTGCTCGGTGCTTCCCTTCTTGTCTACACATCTCTGCCGATGGCCACTGCCTTCAATGGGGTGTGCGAGGAGGGCAAGAAGTGCGTGTCGAACAAGACATGCGCACAGGTATTCAGCCCTGAGAATTTCGATACTCTCTTTCCTCGTTGTGTTTAGAGAAGCAATATCATCAAGGCAACTGCTTGGACTTTATCAAGGCATTGTTGTGGCTTATGCGTAGTGGTTTAACCACTTTCAGAGACAGATCAGTTCTCTTGTGATCTTGTAGACAGTTTTGCAGTGCAGTGGGAGATTAGCTTTTGAGCTATTGGTTTTTCAGTTCTCTAATGTATTGCTAGGATCTATTCTGCAACAAAGCATCATATCATCCATCAGATATGCGACTTTTGTACAGGAGGTCACTTGATTTTACCTGTCTTTCTTTGGAGATTTCCAGGCATCTGTTCTGGTTATGTGTCTGCAGATTCTTGCAATATATCATCAGGCTTTGTCCATTCTTTGGAACATCTGTTCTGCATTTTGATGAGTAATGGATCTGCAGATTCATGCAATGAATCTTCAGGCCTGTCATAACAGGCTCAAGGACTTAAATGAAGTAAGAGATGTCCATGGGGAAAATATCCATGTAACCCAAGATACTCCCTAAGTTGTGTAGCTACAAAGGTTGTAGTATATGCAAACTCCAGTTGGAATCTTTTCTTAACATGTCGATTGGCACGGTCAAGCAGTCAAATTCCTGAAAATTTGTTCACAGACAGTATTTCTCAGCTGAATTTATCAAGTGCCAATGGAAAAACTGAATTCAAGAATCTGTATGCAAAACTGAATGTGTTCAGAAATTTTCTGAACACGAGCTTCTTGTATCTCATTTTGACAAGCTATATATTGACCTTTGACTTCAAATATATTGTGATCTTCTTGTTAGCCTCGTTTCTTGCTGTACCTTGAACCCTGTGTTCTGCAGCTCTCGCACGATCTCTTTGACAACGGTGTACCAACCGCATCTGCAAACTGACAAGTCGGTGACATAAATACACAACGGTCACCCTGGCGTATCACGAGTGGAGCTCGATATCTCAACACTCCCCCTCGAGCTCAATCCCAATTCCTGCACACCAAGCAGGTCTCTGAACTTGCGCAGCTTCTCTGCGCCCAATGCCTTCGTAAATATGTCAGCTACCTGATCCTCTGTGCTGACATAAACTAGATCAATAAGACCTAGTAAAACCCTCTCCCGCACATAGTGATAATGCACCTCAATGTGCTTTGTTCTAGCATGATAGACTGGGTTATTTGCCAAGTGTATACTACTCATGTTGTCACAATAAATGACAACTGGCCCATCTGTAGACTGATGCATATCATAAAGTAGCTTATGCAACCAAGCTACCTCACATGCAGCCATTGCTGCACCCCTGTACTCAGCCTCTGTGCTCAACAAGGCAACTGTAGGCTATTTCTTGCTGCTCCAAGTGACTGCAGCACTCCCAAAAGAGAACACATATCCACTGGTAGATCGTCTATTATAGATACTACCAGCCCAATCAGCATCAGTGTATCCATGCAACTGTATCTGAACCCCAGTCTCATAAAATAGTCCATACTGCAATGTGGACTTCACATACCTAAGTATGCGTCTAGCCGCATCCAAATGCGGTTTCCTTGGAGCCTGCATAAACTGACTTACCAATCCAACAGCATAGCTCAAATCTCGCCTGGTAATAGTCATATAAATCAAACTTCCTACTATGCGTCTGTACATAGTAGGGTCTTCCAGAAGCTCACCTGAATCTGTGCTCAGCTTCACTTTCTGCTCCAAAGGAACTGAAATAGGCTTACAGCCTGTCATTCCATATTTGGACAGCATGTCCAATCCATACTGCCTCTGCAAGAGCTGTATCCCACTTGGTGATCTAATCACCTCAATGCCCAAGAAATAACGCAGCTCTCCCAAATCCTTCATCTCAAACTTCTGCTTCAATAGCATTTTCACATGAAGGATATCTACATCACTGTCACCTGCCATAATCAAATCATCAACATAAATGACAAGTAGCATAATACCTTTCTCTGTTTTTCTCACATAAAGTGAGAAATCTTCCTTGGAAATCTGAAAGCCAATAGTAACAAGATACTGTCCTATCTTGTCAGACCATGCTCTAGGTGCTTGCTTCAAGCCATACAAGGCTTTCTTCAACCTGCAAACAAACTCAGGATGAACAGCATGCACATAACCTGGTGGCTGCTCCATATAGACCTCTTCTTGCAAATCACCATGCAAGAAGGCATTCTTTACATCCATCTGATGTAAAGACCATCCCTTTGATGCAGCCATAGCAATGACTGCTCTTACGGTTGCCATCCTTGCAACTGGACTGAATGTTTCTTCATAGTCAATGCCATATGTTTATGCATACCCCTTGACTACTAATCTTGCCTTGTATCTATTCACAAAACCATCTGCATTGTGCTTCACCTTATAGACCCACTTACAGCCGATTGCATTTTTACCTTTAGGCAAAGGTACCAATTCCCATGTAGCATTTGCTTCCAAGGCATCCATTTCTTCATCCATGGCTTTCTCCCATTTTTCTTTTCCCATGGCTTGCTCAAAAGAAGTGGGTTCTGGTTCCTGTATCACTTTGACCATATATGCATAGTGAATGGCTGTAAATCCATCATATTTCAGCCTATCCACAGGATACCTAGCTCTGGTAGACCTACGCAAAGTAGGCTCACTTCCAGGTGCTCTCAAAACATCCCTCGTCTTCCTTACTCCAGGTGTAACAATAGAGGGGATACCCAACTCATCATCAATGCTCTGTTCTGAGCCACTGGATTCACCATCCACATAAGAGTGACCTGCATTCACATCAAACATGGGTTGATCAACCTTCTCTTTTCCTTTTCGTGATACCTGCATACCACTATCTGCATTGCTTTGAGAAGATTCTCCTGATCTCAATCTGCCTGTCCATGGCGAAGAATGTGAACCACTGCTAGAGGACGCTCCAGGTCCACTAATATTTTGTGACTGCTGCTGTGAATTCTGTGTAGCATTACCATTTTGTGCATCTACATCATCAATCACATTTACTGGTTTATACCAGCTACTCATCTCATCAAAAACAACATCTCTGCTCACTGTAAACTTACGAGTAGAAGGGTTATAGCATCTATACCCTTTTTGCTGCAGAGAGTAACCAATAAAGATGCACTTCTCAGCTTTTGGATCCAACTTGGATCTCAACTCATCTGGCACATGTACATAGGCAATGCAACCAAAAATTTTCAAATGAGAAATATCTGGTTTCCTACCAGTATACCTCTCCTCTGGAGTCATTCCATGTATTGCTGCAGTGGGAGTCCTGTTCATTATGTAGACTGCTGTAGCAACTGCTTCAGCCCAATAAAAATCTGGCAAGTCTTTTTCATTGAGCATGGCATGAGATACCTCTCCAATATGCCTGTTTTTCCTTTCTGCAATTCCATTTTGTTATGGGGTATGACTGCATGAATATTGCTGCTTTATGCCATGCTCCTGTAGGAACCTTGCAAACTCATTTGAGAGGTACTCTCCCCCTCCATCTGACCTTAGGCATTTTATCTGCAGGCCTGTTTCTTTTTCAACCATCGCTTTAAGAGTTTTGAAATGCCCAAAAACTTCACTTTTCTTTTTCATAAAATACACCCAAACTTTTCTGCTATAGTCATCAATAAAACTGACAAAATAATGACAGCCTCCAAGAGATGTAGCTTTAGTTGTCCACACATCAGAGTGGATTAATTCCAATGGCTTCTTACTCTCTTGAACATGTCTAGGAAATGGTTTCCTTGCCTGTTTTCCAAACTGACAGGCTTCACATACCTTATGCATTTCTGCAACCTTGAATTTTGGCAAACCTGCAACAATATTTTGGGCCTACATTGATTTAAGTCGCTATACATTAACATGACCAATGCGTTTATGCCAGATATCAATATCTGCAACTACACCGGTCCCATGTGCAAACATTGCTGCACTCAATTCAGACATGTCTGCATCCAACGTAAACATTCTGCCCTTCTTCTTTCCTTTTGCTATCAAGCGACCTTTATTTTTCATATCCTCAACAAAGCATCCATGAGGATTAAATCTGACCTGCAAGCCCTGCTCAACCATTTGTCCAACAGAAACCAGATTCTTGGTGATATTCGGGACATGAAATACATCGGACAGGTATTTCTTTTTCCCATCCTGCATAGACAAGGGAATTTTTCCAATCTGCACAATAGGATGTGCAGTATCATCACCAGTCTCCACAAATCCTGGTTTTTCCATTTTTCTTGCATCCTCCATCCATTCTACATGACCTGTCATGTGGTTTGATGCACCTGAGTCAACATACCATACATCATTACTTTCTTCTACACTTGTCACAGAATTGTTCATGTGCTGCACCATAAACAAGTGCTCATTTCTGTCATCACCCTGTCTACTAGAAGATGCATAATTCCCTTGTTGCAGTTTTCCATTCATGATGTCATTCTGCTTTTTATAGCAGTCTTTAGCCATATGACCCATTTTACCACAGTAGTAGCATTCAACATTACTGTTTGCATTTTGGCCTCTTTGCCAT
This sequence comes from Lygodium microphyllum, assembly GCF_053477565.2. NCBI lineage: Eukaryota > Viridiplantae > Streptophyta > Polypodiopsida > Schizaeales > Lygodiaceae > Lygodium > Lygodium microphyllum. The sequence continues at coordinate 86,950 of NW_028229678.1, read as the reverse complement.
CCACCACGACCTCTTTGGCTCCCCCTGCCTCTAGAGTTACCACGTCCTCCTCCATAGGACTGGTTTTCTTGAGTTTGCTGCATATTCTGATTTCTGCCACGGCCTCCAAATCGGCCTCCTCTACCTCTGCCTCTACCTCTTCCAGCATTTGAGTAGAAGACAGCTTCTTTTGAAGTTCCTCCTGAAGAAGATGCACCACCATTTCTCTGCTCCTCAGAAATTAGAAGAGCAATCAACTCCTCAAAATCAGGAAATCTTTCACGGACGGAAATGGATGTTCGGAACTGTGCATAATCCTTTCCTAGACCATTCAAGGTCACAAAAACTAAATCATCATCTTCCACTGGCGACCCAATGGAAGCAAGTGCATCTGCAATCTTTTTCACCTTCATGTGGTAGTCGTTGATGCTCATATTTTCTCTTTGCACATTATGCAACTCTTGCTTGAGCTGCATTTTCCTGGCTTGAGTATTTGTGCTGTACATTTTTGACAAAGTATCCCATGCCTCCTTTGGCGTACTTGCATCCTGAATATGCACAATCATAGAGTCTGAAATACTGATAGACAGCCAGTACATAACTTTCCTGGCTCTCTCATGCCATGCTTTGAATGCCTGCATTTGCTGTTGATTGGGAACATCAGGAAGAACTGGTTCTTCTTCATTTCCTGCAACAAATTCCCAATATCCTTTTCCCATAAGGAAATTCGTCATTCTAAACTTCCATGCTTGGAAGTTGTTCTTGTCAAGCTTTTCAGTTACAATCTGTGAAAGAGAATCAGACGCCATTACAGAATCCTGCAAAAAATTCTGTCACTGCAGAGAACACAGCTTCAGCCTCACAAGGACAAATCTGCAAAACTGACGAAAGTGGTATTTAACCACACAGTCACTTCCGAGTGACGATTTTGCATATACAGGAACCAAGGATGATTCTGTAACTCCCAATGTCTCTGCACACGAGCATACGATGCAATATCTGTGGTAACTTTTCACCGACCTGTAGAACAGTGGTCGCACAGCATAAAACATGGCTTTTTCCTGAGTGCGTGTAGAAAACTTCCGCCTCCAAAACAGGCCCCGAAATGGCCTCAAATCAAAAAAACAGGGTCGCCAAGAGCTAAAGCTCTTACCCACAGCATATACTGCCCTCTTGCTTCACCGCGAAGGGCGTCTCAACCTGAGACAATGCACTCTTGCAATTTCCGGCTGTGCTACCTGCAGAGATCTGCTCCCAAAATAGAAAATGAAAGCAACACTGCTCCTCTTACCAGAACACCGCGAGCTTGGCTTGCTTTCTTGAGCTCCTTACCATGAACAAGGCTCTGATACCATGTCAAGATTGTGGGAGAGAAGGAAGGAGTCTCACTTGAAGCTTTCTTGCTTGCACAATGGGGGAATACACACAAGGGTGGAGGCTGAAAATAATTTTCCTCTTCTTAGTTGTGTAAGCCAAAAGAACTCTAGTACAAAGAAATAGAAGAACCCTATATATGGGTCTCAAACCAAACTCAACTAACTAAGGTGGCATACTAACTGAGCCACAAACTAGAGTAGATAAGGATAGCTATCATGTAGCTATTATTCATGGACGGTGTACCAACCGCATCTGCAACTGACAGGTCGGTGCCATAAATACACAACGGTCACCCTGGCGTATCACGAGTGGAGCTCGATATCTCAACATGAAAAACCTACTGTAGTTAGCGCAAGGTCTCACAGCTTGGCTATCTCCATCTTGACATCAGCCAAGTCTTGGTTTGTCTTGGTGGCTTTCCCCTTATCTTGGGATGATGGGACTGATCGTTCACTAGAGACTGACGCTCTCTCTGAACTTCACGAGTTGGTTTCTTCTGAGTTTGAGCTCCTAGAGCTCCGCTCTTTCGGCTGATCATCAACTCTGATGGCTTCCTCAAAAACCCTAGCTAGCGCGTCTCGCTGCAAGCTCGAGTTGCGTACCAAAGCCTTATACAGTTCCTCGTTTCGAATTCCATTAATGAATACAGTTGAAACTGCTCTTTTAGTCGATCGTTCACTCATAGGGATTCTCTTAGAGACTTCTCATGTGGGTTACGTAATCGCGAATGTCCCTCCTTCTCTTTCTTCTTAACATTCATTAATCGTACTAGCAGATTGTTGTAGTATCCAGGCTCGAAAAATCTCTTGATGAAGAGATTCTTGAGGCCATTGAAGCTGGCTCGCTCTGCGGCATCTAAGCTTGTATACCAAGTCCTACCCTTATTACCTAAGCAGAGCGCAAACACTTGAGAGCGCTGAGTCAGGTCACTAAGGCTGTTGGCTTTGCAGACTTGCTCAAACTGCTCTACAAAGCTGTATGGATCATCGTGGGGTTGGTGCTTGTCGAGCCGCTTTACGACTATTGGGATTTTAGACTGGCTCTTAGAGCCGTGGGTTGCTCCTAATCCTGCTAGCAGTGATGTCACCAATGTTGCGACACTTTGCTCTCTTGCGGTGTTGTCTAGCAGTCGCTTCATGAGAATCTAGCTCAGCATTAAGTCTCCTTGTAGGGCTCTCTCGTGATCCGTTCGATTTCTACACTGGCTAAGTTCAGCACCCACTGCACCTCGCGCAACTTCGTGCTTTGCCTTTGGCTACTAGCCTACTGGTCTCTATTGTATTCGACTATGCTTTGCAATGCCTTGTGGGCTAGCTTTCTCTCTTCTTTTAAGTCTACGATGATAGCATTTGTTGTCCTGCCGTGGTGCTCATACCGAGCGTGCACATCATAGCTATTGACCAGCTGAATAGCCTCTAGGAAGACGCCTAAGTCAAGTTCTTCATTAGTCCTATTGTCTGAGCTTTCTTTTCCCATAGTCGAGTTCTCATGCTCCACCAAGCTATCGATCAAGTTGAGTAGGTTTGTCAAATCCACTTCGTTGGCGTTGCTTGATTGGTCCTACTTCGCATGTTGATGGTTTGTCTACGTCTTTGGGTCATCTCCTATTGGTGGATTCCTTGAGTGGTTTATCTAAGTGTGTTCCTTGACTTATTAAATATAATCCTCAATTTATCTCCACTCGGTGTGTGTGTTCTTTCGAGTGCACTTGTGCTCAATCAGGCTTTGAGTTTTCCTTAAGTGTACTTCAAGTGTGGAAATTCAAGGTGAGTGTGGCAAACAATCTCTAAGCGTCTTACGCACTCTCGCTTCATTTTGGGCGTGATAGGCTTTATCGATCAATTCTCTAGCCATCTTGACAGGGTTTAGGGTTTTTCTGTTACGTTGCCTTGCTCGTTTTTTGGTCCAATCAGGGATTTATGGCTCAGCGGGTTGCCTCTAGGTCTCTAGGTCTCATGACAGCCTACTCAAGATGTTAAGCAGCTGCGCCTTACGATTTTGTCTATTCCGTGCGCCAAAATCAAGTTCTGAGCGTCAGGAGGACTTGTGACAGTTTGCGTTGTTGAGCTCTAGCTGAGTCAGCTCAAATTTCTGAAAATTTGAGACAAATTCACACTCGGCCCCCAATTGGTCCGAATTGCAGGGGCCGAGTGGGTGATTCAGACGGGCCAAGGGCCGAATCACACTGGTCTGAGGGCCAAACTTTTTGCGGGCCGAGGGCCGAGTCTTGTCATTTGAACAGGGTCACTCGGATGGGCTGAAGGCCGAATCGGGTCTTGGGCCGAGGGCCGAGTTGGTCAATGGGGCTGAGTGCCATCACTCGAACGGGTCGAGTAGACTTTGGGCCAAGGGCCGATTAGGGTTTTCGAGCCGAGTCGGCCAAATGGTAAGGGCTAAGGGCCAATTCTGGGACTCGGCCCAGAAAAACGACCGCTCAGACGGGCCAAATGTGGTGTGATGAATGTAGTGTGACGATGATTTCGATCAAATCTCACGATTTAGACAATCACTCTAAGCACAAACTTCCAGATCCTAACTAGGGTGCCAAGGGAAGTGATTGGTATACCTGAGGTGAGTGGTAGGCTCTCCAATGATAAGATCAAATCAAATCTTTGCAGGGGATCTCTCTCTCTCTCTCTCTCTCTCTCTCTCTCTCTCTCTCTCTCTCTCTCACTGCAATGGTTGCAAATGAGGCCGCTTGGCTCTTAAACCCCTTCCCGGGTAAGGTTTTGACGCTCCCAATCACTCACTTTGCCAAAATTAAGCATCCCAAGCAAGTTTTTTGCCATTTTTTGCATGATTTATGCCCTGTTTTGCAATGGTAAATCATACCCTTTCCCGATTCAATTTCCTAATCCTATCCTATGTTAAATGAAACAAGAATCGAAAGCAACAAACTGAAATGATTTCTCCATGTTTTCCAATCATCAAACAAAAAAACTAACCCAAAATACTTACTTGTTTCGAATATCAAAACACCCAAACTTCCTACCTATCTCAAGCTCTGTTGTTTTGGGGATGATTCCCTTACTTTGATGCTTGATATGAGGCGCACAAGTGCTCAAGCTTGAATCCCTTGGTCCTGACAATGGAACCAAAAATGTAGAGGGAGCTCATGCTCAACCACCAAGACCCACGGACCGCTTAATGTTTCAAGCGTTTCAAGCGAGCTCTAATGGCTATCTCCCACCTAGCCGATACACCGTTGATTACAGTGGGCTTACCTTGATGCCGATATGAGTTCCTCCTCTCTCGCACACACCAATAGCTCCACAATCCTAGATGCTAGCTCAAGTATCCTCAAGCCTCCTCCATCTCCAAGCTCCATCCACAATAGCCGCGCGTATGAGAAAAGAGAAGAGAAGAGAAGAGAAGAAGAGAAGAGGAGATGGTGAAGAGCTTCATCATCTTGATCCCTCACTCCCACAAACTCACTCTCTCACACTCCCTCTCTCAAGAGCACACACAAGCAAGAAGAAGAGAAGAAGAGAAGAAGAAAAGAACTCTTGTTAGCCACACACCAAAGAATGAGCTTCCATTCACTTTTTGAACTTTATATACGAGCCCTAAAATCCCATGGGCACCCATCCCTTTTTTACATGACCGGCCATTGTGGCAAGGTCCTTTCTCTATTTCCTCTTCTAGCCTTATGCCTCTATTCTACACCTATCTAATATTTTACACTTGGCACAGGAGGGAGCCTGGCGCTCTTTTACACGAGTTTTTGGAGTTTTTTTAGGCGCCTTTCATTTAAAATTACGCTTTTGACCCGAGCTTAGCTTTAGAGGTAGCCTGCATGTCTTTTATCTTTTCCATCCTTTTTTCGCTTTTTCATTCATTTTTTCGCCTTCTTGACTTGGGGTTAACAGGAATGCAGCCTACAGAGTGGCTTATCTGACTAGCAGATCAAAGTAGAATTAAGCCTTTGGGTATTCTCCCATATGTGAAGACAACCCTCACAAGAAGATATTATTAGCTGACATATGTGGTGGTAAAACCAAATTCCTATGGAACCTCATATCCTCTATTGCTGGGAAGACCATGGCTTTTTGAAGCAAGGATACACATGGATTAGTTGAAAGGAATCTTAACTCTCGGTAGAGAACCCAACAAAGTGGTGCTAAAGTTATATGGATTGCAAAAAGGTAATGGAACCACTTTCATTGATTTCTTAACAGACTCTTTCAAAACAACGAAATAATAGATGGCACACTAGGAGATGAAGAAGCTTGTAAAATGAATCTTCTAGCCATATCTTGGCCCAAATCTTTCCTCAATAATAAAATAAGGGGAAATGTGGGGAATACAATGCTAACACTTCTTAAAAGTTTATGACTCGAATTTTCATTTTCTTATTTTTTTATGTTTGACTTTTCATTTCTCCCCTTTTTAATTTTCCTCTCTTTCTTAGGCGGAACTCAAATTTATCATATCTTTTTCCTCGTTTCTTCTTTCTTGACAAAATTTTACAGCCTCATTGTTGCTTGCCCTATGTGTAGTAACGCTGTGAAATTTCATTTCCTCTACACAAAAACAGAGTGAGTTTTACATGTGTTATGAGAGTAGAGCTTGTTCTACCAAAGCCCTAAGATTTTCTTCACAAAATTTTATAAGTATATTGTTTTCTTTCATGGATGTTCTATGGTAAAGTTTTATCTTATTTGGACAAAACTTGTGCAAGTTATGTGCATTCTCTGACATATAATTTATTTTGTTTTGGTACTCTAGGAGTCTCTTACAGTCAAGAATAATGATCTTTTGAACACTCAACTTCTTCTTCAACATCTGACGATTTCTTTGAAAACCAAGTTACAGGTATATTGTCTTTTTTCTTGCTGCTCTTCCATAGTTAAATTTTATCTCATTTGGACAAAATGTATGCGAGCTATATGCATACCGAGATTTCCTTTGTTTTTTTGCTCCAAGAGTCTCCAAGGGTGGAGAACAATGATTTTTTAAAAACTCAACTTCTTCAACATCTTTAGGCTTCTTTGCAAAGAGAGCCACAGGTATATTGTCATTTTTTTATGTTGCTCCATGGTTAAGTTTCAATTCATTTGGACAAAGCCTATGTAAGTTATATGTATACTTTGACCCTAGATTTCTTTTTTTTTTTGTATTGTAGGAATTTTTCAGTGAAGGAACAATGGTCTTGTTATAAGTCAACTTCTTATTCAACATCTTTTGGCTTCTTTGTGAAAAGAATTACAAGTACAATGTTTTTTTTTAATTGCTCCATTTAAAGTTCATTTCATTTGGAGAGAAAATTTGTCATTTATACATATGCTGATAGGTATCTTTTCTATTTGGTTATTATAGATATCTTCACAGATGAAAAATGTTAGTAACATACTTGCAATGGAGGTCTTCAATAGGAAAGATAGTGGCGGTAATTGGATTTGTGATAAGTACTATTAATTGGATTGGATTTTGATGTACCCAAGTACTCGAGGGAGTTTCAAGGTCATGCATAAGGATGTTGCAAACCCCAACAAACATTGGAAAGGTAGAATTTTAGATTTCAGAAAAGTGTTTAATGGAACAAGTACAATAACAAAAGTGTTGATTCAACATGTTTATATGCACAAATAAATCTATGTACATGACAAGAACTACATTTCAAATTATAAATAAATCAATAAGTTTTTTAAATTTTATCATTATTTATTCTTTTGCACATCAAAGTTGTTTTTAAAAATCTTTCCAGTGTTCTAATTCAATCTTGTTTTACTAACAGCTCTACATCCATCAACTTTGTATGAATGGCAGAATGTGGAATGTTTGAGTGGCAAGATACATGTTTGTTGACATGAAGACATAGGTTCTTTGATCTATGATAATAACTCTACAAGTCAACTTGCAACTCAAAATATCTTTTTTCATAATTCATTGTATGTAGTAGAAAGCCAGAGATTGCAGTATGTCCCATTGCCGCCACTATCTAGTGGTGAATGGTTGATTGGTAGCTTGGAGTTATGAGGAGCATGTAAGTCCAAGAAAAAATCTGACATCAATAGTGTTATGAGACCCATCATAGGCTCCAAAGATGTGCATCTTAGTTGATTTATTCTATTCTCATTGTTTGCACATTTATTTGGTTCCTGTGATGTTCTGAAGAAAAGAAAGATTACTTATCAATGCAAATGTCCATCCGAGGAATGGATGAGTCAACTATTAGGTGAGTCTTGGCAAGTCAAAAGGACACATTTTGATGAGACAGTTGAGTGCAAGGTCAACCAAACTGATTTCATATTCAGGTAAATATTTTTTTACTACTTTGAATGCCTTGATTTGATTAACATAGTTCTTGCTTAGATGAATTGTTGTGTTAGTCGCATTTACTTACCGTTATTTTTATTTTTATTACGAGTATTACATCACTAGACAAACTCTGTGCATTTTCTTTTGATATAGAAGATGGCGACTATTGCGAGGGGAGTGGATCAGCTTGGATCAAGCTACTCGAGATGAGACACATACAACTCTCATAGATGTGGTTATCTTGTGGAATGGTAATAATCCTTTTGTGGTCAGCGGAGAGAGCCATTGACCCATTTCTTTTTTGAGATAAGAAATCCAATTAATGTCCAATTCCTCTGCAACTTTTATTTCAAGTTAGATAATAGAAAAGTCAAGATTCGTAGTGAGCAATCCATGACATGTAAACAATGTGCTTCTCCACATATCCTTGAGATAGTGGAATCCTTGTAAATTTTTTTAATAAAGAAAGAATATAAAAAATTTTAAAACTTCTGAGGACTTTCAATTTAGATCATCCTCGTTTATTGTGATCTGTGTGCGATAATACATACTGTAACTAGTCAATCGTGCTGGTTAAAATCATAATGAAATTGCAAGCTAGAGTTCTATAATCTACACAATATTGTCTTTGCATAATGATATATTGTAGCTCATCTCTTCTACTCATTTCTTACATTTAAATATTAAATTGGATCCAAGTGATTTTGAAGGTCTTTTAGATTTTTTTTCTTAAAAGATTTTCATATTTTTCCTAGTTGGACTTGAATATAATCTGCGATCCAAGTATATTCGAGGATATAATAATATAGAACGAAGTGTTTGTCTATATGAGCAATATTCATGGTGACTTTAAAGTATTGAAATAAAGAAATCAAGATAAGAGTTTTAATTCAAAACTTTACGGTTTTTAAAAAACCTTTATTTCAAACCCTAGATACATAAAAGCTATAACTCCAAACTCATTTTCACTTTCATTCTCTACTTCCCTACACTTGTGCTCTCCTTCCTTCTCTCTTTGTGTGCCAAGGCTACCACTTCCACCTTTGTCACATGGATTACCTGTATTGAGGTGTGCAAGAGTACAATGAACGAAGACATCGACACACCCTCTTGACCACAGCTACAATATTTCGAGTGGGAGGGTGAGGAGATCGCACTTGATCCAAGCATAGAGACAACATAAAGCTTAGCCATTGTGCACCCACCTCCTTTCCCTGATGAGACATTGACAAGCGATGAGCCACCCCTTGATTATCTCCATGCTATCATCATCGAGGGGTCGGAATATCTACTCATGTAGAATGTACTATAAATTTTGGAGCTAAGAGAAGAAGAACTATATTGTATCATGGTGTGTGATGCACCTAATAATTTTATAGATTTTGATATACAAGATGCCCCAGCACATGTTGATGAGATGACTCGATATGATGGCACAAGTTTCAATGACATCTCTACCATTGTGATCATCCAAGAGGAGATTGAGGACGCAACGCCATAATATGAGATCTCAGATGAGGAGTTCGAGCAGTTGTAAGAAAGCCTTTCAACCTAACTACACAGTAATTTCCCAAGAGAGAGACAAGGGTGGCCCAATTGCAGGAGCAGACCTGGATGCTCCATTACAACAGCAGATAGATGATGCAGAGAAGGTAATGTTATTGGATTCACACGCAAATTTACTAGTAGGGCCTCTACGGCATCGAGACCATTGGGATGAATTTTTGTTAGGAATCGGGCCCCTAGAGCCGTCATGGCTAGAGGCTCACATCCGAGGGCCTGAATCTACAATGAGACGGAGCCTTCGGCTAAAAGGCTACTCTGGGGGTCCAATCTCGGCAAAAATTCATCCCAATAGTCTAGATGCCCTAGAGGTCGTACTGGTAAATTTGCATGCAAATTCGATGTATATATCTTTAGCACACTTCATGCATAGTGAGTTTGACACTAAACTCGTGTGATGCAGGGCATTGTCTATATAGATTAATTTTCATCTAGAGAAGGTGGCCGAGCTAGTAGCCAAGGAGGGGTACAGGACTCGGCATTGAAGGAGTACATTGGCCAGCTTGTGAGTGACATTATTGTATTTCATAAGACATGCTCTCTGACTTTTACTGAGAACTTCATGAAGTTGAGGGCACTAACGAAGGCTGGGACCTTCAAGACCATCCCTACAAACTCTAGCTTGGAGAAAGTAGTGTTGCTTCAACGTTCAAAGATCCTCTACTTATTCTCTAGTATTAGGTCTAGGCCACTTTTTTCCATGGTGGCCCATGGCATGGTTGGTGGTGTTCAAGACCCCAATGTCATTAGGCAGGAACTACTAGGGTAAAATGTGTTGCTGCCTATGATCAAGAATAGCTTTAACCATGGGAAGTGTAGCTCGAAGAAGCCTAGGAGAGAGTAGATATACCAATGTAATGCACTTTGTAATCTTCTCTTGAAGTAATGAAAATCGATTTTTGTTGGATTTACGTGCAATGTAGTTTGTCATATATATCATTTATTATTGTTTTTTACTTGAATGTTACGTTTATTTGTTGGATTTATATGCAACATGATTCATACCCTAAATTTATTACGTGTGCTTTATTGAGTTAGTGTGCAATATGTATTCATTCGAATGCATGTAATGATAACTCAAAGATATAAATAAAATAAATAACAAGTGAATAAACAAAAATAAGATGCGCCAAAAATTTTGTATTCATATTCATAACATTTTACATGGGATCCATTACAACTAGGGTTTTACAAAATCTCTTTGGAAGTTACATTATGTATATGTTTGGAAGCTACAAAATCTCTTTGGAAGCTACATTATGTATATGTTTTCATAGTACACCCCTATCATTGTTGATCTTTGCGAGAACTATCCTTCCATCGTCGAAAGAACCTATTTGCAAATCCCTATCAGTGTGATGGTGACTCTCCTTGCATGCACTGCTTCATAGACCGAGTCTCCAAGCAAGTCGATGAGGTGAGCTTCGGCAACTTCCTATAGTACAAGGAGGTCTTGGGCAGTCAACGATCTGGTTATTGCAAGCATGATCCATCTAGGAAGTGCCTCCTGTTGTTCTTAAATCACTATGCCATCCATAATCTCCTGCACTAGCTTCTGGAATGGAGTCTTTGGTATCAGAAGGTGTGTGGTCTTCTATGGTAATGGTAGATCTCATGAAGAGCCAATGTGCATGGCCTCCATCAATGCTTGTGATGCTGGCATGGTGGTGGTGGTGGTGGTGGTGGTGGTGGTGGTGGTGATGGAGCTGGGGGAGGTGGCATATGCATGGGATTTCTAGGGGGTGTCTCCGAGCCACTTACTTGGTGTATGCCATGTCTTCTAGGAGAGAAAACTCAAAATTCAAAAGTGAAATGTGTAAAATGAGTTGAAACTTTAAACTTATAGCCAAACTTTTTAAAAACCCTTAAACTTGAATTAATGTATCCATGCTTTGGAAAAATATGACCAGTGATCTGATTGACATGAAATTTTACCTATGGAATCCTCTAGGACACATCAACTATCCAAAAAAAATTGGCCTCATCAAAGGTCTCTAGGACACCTATCTGGAGAGGCAACCTCTAGGGCCCACCAGATTTAGGGCCCTAGACGCAAGCCTCTAGATAAGTGGCCTAGAGGATTCTTATGGGGCTAATTTTTTAATATCCATGAGTTTTTATGATGCCCGGCATGTGGGTGAAGTTTCACCATATTTTGATTTATAAAATTGATGGTTCATTCAATTTTTGAAAATGCATTAACTGGATTATACTTCACTGATAACAGAAAAACTCGCCACTGAGTGTGTGCAGCTCCATATTAAATGTGTTGTCAACCAAACTATGTTAAATATTGGAAACGTAAAGACTCACAAAAAATAAGTCATGGGTTAAATGGAATATCGCGTATCGGATATAGTGTTGCCAAACCGATAAATATAGTAAAGATATAGTACATCGGTCCATGTACAACTGATCATTGATGTGTGTGTGATTGCACATTGAATTTATCCTCAACGAAACTACTTTCAAAATTAGAAACTTGGAAATAGACACAATGCAAATCATGGCAAAATAGAATATCAAATAATGGATTTGACACTATGAAACCATGAAATTCATGGTAGATAGAGCATCACACTAAGTATAACTAGAGCTAGGCAAAATTTGGCACCATTTTGTAGGCCATTGCTATCAAATACTTGAAGGTCTACTGGAAAGATAACTCAAAACTAATCTTCTTACAATCTACAATCAAACCTGAGCTAAAAACATAGATCTAATTACAAGGTAGCTTCTCAAAGCATATTGTTGACATCAAGATTAAATGCATCCTTGTTGTTGCGAGTCCTACGAACAAGAATCATATCTATGGACTTAACAGTGATATGTCAGGCATGAATGGCTAAAAGTTGACAATCACTCATTAGATCAATCAAGTAACATTCAGCTGCTTCTTAGAGAGCAAGCAATGCTTGGTTTCACCATCGCCCCACATTCCTTGCCTGGTTCCTTGAAAAGAGCTTGTGATGATGACCTAACTGTAGATCTTGTAGTATTTCTCGCACCAACCTAGAGAATGGTACCTTAGGAATAATCAAGTTGGCACTCTTCTGGAATTTCCTTATCTCACGTAGCGCAGCTGTGCATGGTCACCATCTTTGCTTCTTATGCGTTGGACGACGTGTATTACCAGCTGGAGTAGTAATGGAAGGTGGAGAAACTAGAGCATGTGGACCACCATTTCTAGACAATGGTGAACCATCATTATTGACCACACTAGGGCCACCATTGTTGGACATAGTAGCACCACCATTATTAGCTACAGTAGGGCCACCATTGTTGGCCACCAGGGGACCTTTGTCACTCACAGTACGCTCACTATATTCAGAAGAGTGTTGATCTCTTGCACTTGCAGGTGCCTTCTTGATAGGAAGCTTGGAACGTGCCATGGTTATGATGGTGAAGGATAGAAAGGTGGAGGGTAGAGTGGAGAGTAATAGGAAAAAAATCAAAGGAGAGACTTGAATTAAGTACAAAACTTTTAAACTTACTGTGATGTAAATGAACTTTAAAATTATCATTTCATTTCTCTATCCCATCCATGCCTCTATGTGTCTCCTACCACCCCCCTCATGCCCCTCTCTATCTAGGCCAGTGAATATTCTAAGGTTTGGAATTTTCATATCTTTATCTTAGGATTTTGAAATTGACTTTTTATAATTTAAAAACATAGTTCAAAATAAACTTTGAAAAACATAGTGACAAACCTTTAAACACCATATTGGGAAATATGGGAATTTCCCATAAGTTTGGGACACATGGTCAAATCTTTAGATTTGTCATAACTTGAACACTATAACTCCAATTCGAGTGCTCTATAGCTCAATAGATTCCATTTTTCAAGCGCTTTTCAATGATAGATCAGATCATATGGTTTTGAGAAACTTATTGGTATGTTATCGGGGTGCCACCTTTTTAGTATTCAAAAAATGGGAACTGGGAGATTCCCAAATTCACTAATATTGTGTTTTTAAAATTTTAAACAATTTTGCAAGATATCTCATGTTAAAGATAGGATTATTGATATCTCATATCCTTGGTACTTATGCTCTCTCATGGACTCAAAATGCATCAAAAGTATTATCTTTATCTAGGTCTCCATTTTTTTCCATCTCTCTCTTGGGTTTCCAACCATTCTTCATAGCGTTGTCTAGCTATGTTGTTTTCATATCTTTCTTTTCTCACTACATATATTTTCCTACGTATAAATTCTGCTTGAGAGGTTTTGAACTTCTTTTCTTTTTTCTCATATCATATCTCTAATCTCCTATACCACCATTGTAATAATTGATTCATAGAATTGGAATCATTGATGCCACCTCCATTATCAGTTGCCTTTTGAAAAGCATAGCTAGCTTACATATGAGATCGTTCCATGCCTTGAGTTGACCATATTGCCAAACTTCCTTGATCTACAAAGTATGGACCATGTGCTTCAAGTATATGCTACACAAGAAGAGAGATTAGAAACACAAAATAATTCTAAATGATGATTTTTTTTGTAATGGTGACAATACTGACTATGTAGTGTGTTATGCTATTTGTAGTCCATGCCTCCACCATGGACTTATGAAATTTAGCAATTGTCTTTTTAAATATATTGGCATCACCATCCCTAAACCTCAACTTTTGTAAGAGAGCTGCTAATCTATCTAGGTGCATCCACACTTCTGCCTTTGTAATCCTCGATCGTCCCCCATTGCTCCAATCCAGAACAACAAGGTGCAACTTTTTCCATGCTTCATACTTCTCTGGTTTTACAAGTATATTGCCTTCCTTATCTCAAGGTGGAGATATAAATTGCCTAGCCTTGGGTCTGCGAAAGCATGGTTTACAAGGGTTATTTCCACTCTTACTCATCATTTTTTATTTCTACTTGGCCCCCATGCAATCCAACTTCAGAGAGGACTTGTTCTACCTTCTTACATGTAGCATCAGCTTCTTACACGGGCTGCATCTTGTATGCAAACCATATATATTTTCATATACTAGCTTCACCATTATTCTAACCAAATAATGCAATGTGCAAAAGTGAACCCTTATTAGTAGTATTTCCAAAATAGGGCACTAGTTTGGATCCATTGGAATTAGCATTCCATTTCTCATGACTTTTTGATCATGTGTTGGAGCACCTTGTTGTCTTGCCTTCGCAAGTCATTCTTTCTTTCCATCTTTCCCTTTCTTCCTAGTTTGCATTCATTATATGCATGGAAATTTTGCATTCACTACATTTGATAAACCAAATGTACACTTCAATGTTTTTAAATCACCTGCAAGATGCCATTCAACTTGATAGTCCCCAAACCCCTTGATGTGTAAAATTTATCCATTATTTTGTTGTTGAATAACACTGGGTATATCAGTGAGGTTAAAAAAAACTTTAAGTACTTCATGGTCCTCCTTTTGTACTTCAAATGCTGCAAGCCACCATATTCAATTCTCTTATTGTAAAGTGAAGTATAAAGGATGGTTTTCATCGAAGGTTGGGATCCGATGCTCGATTCATATGTGTTACACTCACACGTTCAAGTTGTTTCTCCTTAATAATTCATCAAGTTTGAGGACAAAATTAAGCTTGCCTCTACATTCTTCCATAGACATATTGTAGAACTTAACCATAGCAATTTGAACCCTACATATATCCAATACAAAGTTGTTGGATGCATTCAATACAAATGCAACTTCTTTGGAACCATACTTCAATAGCTATGTATTTTCCAGATGTGTTGGCTCATCAATTACTTCTAAAACTTTCTCATTTAGTTGTTTTGGAGCCTTCTTCATGTGAAATGGTTTTGGTAGAGGCATTACTCACTTTGTTTTGAAGACTTGCTTAAAACCTATATCCAATTGTTGATAGAGCATACTATATGACTTAGAACTCATTCCCACCTTGTCACATAATCCTTGAGCATCTGTTGTAATAAACAAGTTGCTCACATCCCTAAGATGTTCACTTGCGACATCTACAATGTCCCTGAATTTACGATTTTTCAATGCATTTTTGACCATATCGTTGCTTAGGACTTTGGCAATAGTATCATTCTCTGCATGAGGGAACATATTTCTCATCATACCAGATTGAGCATATATCCATCTATGATATTGTCCACTTCCTTTGGTTAATTGGTGAATTGGTTAAACTAATTGGATGTGCCGACGTGTTTCTTTGGTTTTTAAAGTGGGCCCAATCTTCAAAGTTTTTGTGAGCTTCCTTTTTATGTTTTGATTCTCCTTCTCCAAGTCCAAAACTTTAGACTGTAACTCCATATTCTGCATGTGTGTAGCATGCATAACATCTTCAATGACATTATTTATTATAGGCTCTAGTTCTCCCTATCCTTCTCAGCCAATAATCTATCCTTTTTCATCAAAGTCTACATATTCCCTTGTAATCTTTTCTGCATATTTGTCAAGGCTTGATTAACCCCTACTAATCCTTGTGTGACAAGTTTGCATGTGTATCCATACAATCCTTCATTGCCTTCACAAACAAACTTTACAATTAATGATGTAAGCCCTTCAAATTGTGGTGGCCTTTGAGTGACTGGATCGAGTGGATAAATGCACCCATCAACCCAAAGGTCCCCTTTTCTTTTCCCTACATTTCTTTCTTGTTGCATCATGTATCTTATTGCATCATCCCTTTCCATAGTTCTTTTGAACATTGGTGCATATTCATCCTCCAATTGAAAGTGAGTATCTCTCTTTCTCTTGGTACGTCCTGTACCTGCATCCTGTAAAGAAAAATATATGCCAATTTTCAATTGGATTAGCATTCAAATCACACAATTACACCCCTTTGATTCACTATATCTGTGTTCTTTTTTACGGAGTTGGATCTTGTCTCTTTCTCTTGATTTCAGTCATGATAGATCCTAATCAACCCTTAATTTGCCTATAATCCTAGCTTTTAATCTACCTCTAATTAGCATCCAATCTTATCTTTTGTTCTATCCAAAATACTCTCTCTCTCTCTCTCTCTCCCTCTCTCTCTCTCTCAACAAGAATTGATCAAAGACATGTAAACACATTTATATAGAAGCTTGGCTAGTGAAGAACCATAACATCATCTTATCTTCTATCCTAATTTACTCTCTGTCACTCTATCACTTATTTTCTTAGTTCATCTCACACAGTCCTCTCTCTTCACCCCCCACCCCTTCTCCCTCTCTCCCTCTCTCTTCCCCTCTCTCTCTCTCTCTCTCTGAATTGATACTTAAGGATTAAAAAATACCTATGAAGAATAATAAGATCACAGCGATTAAACAAATAAAGATACCTCCATTATCACTTGATTGCTTGTAGTATAGAGTTTTGAAGAGGAAGATATCTTATGGTATAGAGATTAAACAAATAAAGATACCTCCATTATCACTTGATTGCTTGTAGTATAGAGTGTTGAAGAGGAAGATATCTTATGGCATAGTACTGAAGAGGGAGATTGCTTATAGGAGGGTAGAGAGTGTTGTAGATAGAGATTATTTGATTTCAGCAAATGGTATCAAAACCACTCCTAAGATTACTTGTAGCAAGGTAGAGAGTGTTGTAGATAGTAGCGAGTATTTCTTCAGAAGAATTTGTATGCAAGAAGCCATATTCTAGAGGGAAGGAGAAGAGCACACAAAATTTCGAACAAAACTAGAGCTTTGAGAGGGAATGAAAAAATAGCTAGAAACAGGCATATACTTGTCCAAAAAAGATAAAAATTTACAAGGAAACTCTCAAGTCAAAAAGGTGTCCCTGGGTAAAAAATAATCTTAAAATATGATGTATACGTCATTTTATATCTTTTTTCTTAACTTTTTCCCTTTAAGAAGCAAGAATGAGAATGATTCTAATATATTTTCATGTTGAAAACTCGTGAGAGCATTAAAGAGTTTTATATTAATGATTGGCTTCATTTTTTTTGTTACAAGGATTTTGAGAAAAAGTGACATTTATCCTACAGTTTGGAAATAAAATAATAGGTAAAATCTATCAAAAATACAAATACAAGAATTTCTTGATTGTAAAAGATCTCTTATTATAATATTATTTTAGAATCTCTTTTTAGAGAGAGATAGAGGTGAGAGAAACCCCTTAAGTCCGTGTGTGACCTTCATCTGAAAAGCAATTAACATTTGTGGATGCTAATAGTACTAAATGTCACCTAAAGATGGGTGTCATTTTTCTAGAAGAAGAGTTGTCGATCTTGCATGACCTTCTAAAAGAGAACTTGGATGTGTTTGCATGGTCCTACAAAGATCTAAAGGGGATTGATCCTATCATGTGCCACCACCACATCAACCTAGAGCCTGATGCCAAGCTTGTGAGGCAAAGACAGAGACACATGAATCCAAACTTCTCCACCTTAGTAAAAGCCAACCTAGAGCCTCATGCCAAGCCTATGAGGCAAAGATAGAGACACATGAATCCAAGCTGCTCCACCTTAGCAAAAGCCAAATTATTAAAGATCCTTGAAGCTGAGTTTATCTATCCAATGACTAATAGTGAATGGGTTTCTCTAATTGTGGTACTACCCAAGAAGAATGGAAAGCTATGAATATGTGTGGACTTCCAAAAGTTGAATTACAAGACAAAGAAGGATTGTTTCCCTATCCCTTTCACAAACCAACTATTAGAAACAAAGTGGCTGGCCATGAGCTCTATTTCATCTTGGATGGATTCAGTGGGTGTGCAACCAAGTCCAGATCATCGAAGAAGATCAATCCAAAACAAAATTCACAAAATAATGGGGAATCCATGCTTACAGATTGATGCCTTTTGGGCTCTATTAACGCTCCTACTACCTTCCAATGAGTGATGATGACTGCATTCCAAAATTATCTGCATGACTTCATTGAGGTGCACCTAGATGACTTCTGTGTCTCTATAGTCTAATCTGTGAGCATTGGAAACACCTAGAGCAATGCTTTGATAGATGTCGAGAGTATCGGATCTCTCTCAACCCCAACAAATGCGTCTTTGGAGTCTCTTCAGGAGTTCTTATAGGCCATATTGTCTTTGCACAAGGGATAACAACAAACCCTGCCAAGATTGAGAAGATTGTAGCTTTAACAATGCCAATAAACCTGAAATAGTTGAGGGGATTTCTTAGCCATGTGGGCTATTATAGAAGGTTCATTGCAAAAACTTTGCAACAAAGGTGGTTCCCTTGCATAAGCTCCTAAGGAAAGATACAGAGTTCATGTGGACTATTGATTGTGACGAAGCATTCAACAACTTGAAGCAAGTAGTGATTGATTGAAGTACCTATCCTACAACCTCCTGATTGGACAAAGGGTTTCCATGTGTACACAGATGCATCTCTTGATTGAAGGCTTAGGAGCAATCTTATGCCATAAAGGCTCCTCAAAGTCGATCAACCTATCTATTATGCAAGCGGAAAAGTAACTGATAGAGAATGAAAATATACATTGACAAAGCTTGAGTACTTAGCAATGGTGTTTGCCTCTTGGAGAAATTCGAACATTACCTATTGTCAATGCACTTCAAATTCTATGTGGATCATGAGGCCTTGTCCTTCTTGATGAACAAAGTATATGTGAAGGAAAGAATGATGAGATGGCTCCTTTTGTTTTAGGAGTTTGACTTTGAAGTGGTTACCAAGCCTGGTTGCTCCCATGTCCTGGCTAATCATCTATCGCGGATCCCTCAGAGTGATGAGGAGGAGCAGGATGATCCAAACCTCCCTGATACTTTCCTTTTTCTAGTCGAAACTATAACTCAACAATATCCTCCTAGTATCTCCAAATAATGAGAAGAAGAAGCTCCTATTGGAATCGTCCCCTACACCTTGTTAGGTGGCGCTCTGTACAAGGCAAGGGTGAAGTGTTGCAAAGATGTATTGTAGGAGATGAGATTGGAATCGTGCTGAAAGCATGCCATGTTGAGCCCTATGGAGAGGACACTTCATAGGAGAAGTGACAACTAGAAATGCCTTGCTCGCACGTTATTGGTGGCCGACTCTCCATAAGGATGCCTATGATTATTGCAAACATTATGATACTTGTCAATGGATGGAAAAGTCTACTAAATCTAGCGCTATGCCACTACAACCCATCCTTCCCTAAAGCTATTTGAGAAATGGGGAATTGACTTTGTTGGCCCCATTGATCCAGCGACCAAAAGAAAGAAGAAATAGATACATCTTGGTTTCCAATAAGTATGGACTACGTGAAAAAGTGGTGTGAAGCCAAAGCTCTCAAGTAGGATGATGGTAACAGTATGGCTCTGTTCTTGTAGAAGAGCATCATCACCCGTTTTTGAAGTCCCCTAATCAGTGATAAAGATACTCACTTCCTTAACAAGATTATGGAAGAATTGACAAAGTTGTACAAGATCTGCCATCACACAAGCCCACGCCTTACTACCCTAGAGGCAATGGCCAAGTTGAAGTTACCAATCATATTCTTTGCTCGAATCTTGATAAGGACGATTGCCACACATCGCCTGATAAGGACAACGATCAGCTTATAAAGCTGCTCTAGGCATACAAAACCTCCCATAAGGTTGCTACAAGGGATAGATCCCTTTCTAGCTGGTGTATGGTACATAAGCCATTTTTCTTATTGATCAGGAGTTACCCTCTCTGTGAGTGACTATATCAAAGAACACTTGGGAGATGATGAGTCCCTGCAGTTTCATCTCTTGCATTTGGAATAGCTAGACAAGACTTGTATGATGGCCTATAATGCATGGAAGCCATATAAGCTCAACGAAAGGCCTACCATGATAGCTTCATCAAGCAGAAGGAATTTAAAGAATGTGACTTAGTCATGGCCTATGATTTCTATTATGGCAAGTTTCCAAGAAAGTTTCAATAACGATGGATGGGCCCCTATAAGGTACTTGTTTTCAATCCTAATGGATTTGTCCAAGTGCAAACAATTGATCCTTCTAATGATTCCTTCCTAATTAATGGCTATCACCTCAAGAAGTATTATCCTCCGTGGGGATCCTGACAATCACCACTAATATCTCCTTTATTCATTATGCGTCAATTCGTAAGGCTTTGCCTATTGCTCCCCTGATAACCCTCTTTCTCATTTTGATGAGGTGGCCTCCTTCCTCTAGCCCCTCAAAGCCACCTCCAACCATTCCTTTGCTTCCTTTTTGTCTGATCTAGCAAAGGTGGTGTGGATGGTTCTAATACATGGTGTTATTTCCATTCTCCTCTTAAAAATCAAAAAAGAAAAAAAAAGATATATCGGTTATGAGAGAAAAGAACTTCAATCCTTGTCATGCCCACCTATTCTTCGACAAAAGGTGGAAACACCCCAAGAGAAGGGAAAAAGAGAAAAAAAAGAGAAAGAAGAAAAAAAGAAAGAAAAAAATATCCGAACTATTATGGGAGAAAATGAAGAAATTCCCTATCATAACAGGCCTGGTTCCAAGAAAAGTGGCACACACCCTTGGTGGGTGAGAAGTTGGCTGTAGAAAAGGTGGTAACACCCCCCGCAGTCCTCCAAGATAGCTGAACTCTTCGAGAAGCAATTCCAAAGCCATCTCCCTTGGTGTGATGTATCCTATAACTCCATCAGTGCTTCTCACTCATACAACAAATGACATTTCCAACATGCAATCCAAGTACCAGACTTGTTAACTACCTCCTTGGGTATGCCTCTTTATCACCTGATATAAGTTGACATGATTATTTAGATGAAGCCAATCTTCATCAACAACCCTTGAGTGATGTGAGCTTTCATCCTAATTGGATAGGGATGTGAGCAGGGGATACCATTTGTAATCATCAATAGAGCTTGAGACAAAGGGTGGGGTGAGTGACCAGTCCTTGCCATTTAAATCCAATAGAGAGGTATGATGTATGAATGGAGGATTGCACGCACATGAGTTGGGCCTCTCAATGCAAAAGCACAATTTGTTCCTATGTGCAGGACACTATAAGGCTTCTCCTTGCCCTCCCTTCTTACACCATATGTCGGCATAGGGAGGGATACACTATTGAACCATCATTTGCGCATGAGGCATATAACCTTCACACAAATGGCAATAAGGATTCAATCAATGGGTGTGAGGAACTGGTTATTCTCTTATATCTATCAATAGAGCGTGAGATAGAGGGGAGGCTGAGCGTGATCGATTTCCCTTTCATCAACTAAGAGGTGAGGATTGAGGGATGTTACAACAATTGGAGTCACATATGTTCTCATTCCCTATGTACGTAAGCACAGGACGAGGCCTCCTCCATTATCATTTTACACACCTCACTTTGTTTGTTGGTGCACTGCATGATCATGCTCCCTAGCCTTTCTTCTTGAACCTATGCTGCCAGATGGGTTGGGACACACTGCTACACCATCAAACTGTGTACACTGGTATACTCCCTCTAAACCATCCCTCTTATCGATTTCTAAGCTGGGTGTAAGATATGGGTTTCAATTATTACCGATTGAGTGATGTGAGTCATGGGGCAAGCAACTAATCTATCATTCCAACATGAGAGACTATCAAGATATTGAGTGATGTATACTTCACCATTGACAATTAAATCAACGCTTCATCAACAATGCTACCTCCCTGGGTATTGCTACATGGTCCCGGCCATGCTGGCGAGTGTGATATGAGGAGATGTGGTATCTCTTGTCGATAATTACGATCTTTCGCCTATCAGTGATGGTTCACCTCGACCATCTGTAAATTGAACCAAGTGTTTCTAACCCTATCCATTTTTGTTTACAAGATTCGGTTATGTTTTAAGTGTGGGGATGTATGTGTTTGAGTGGTGGTCAAGTGTTAGGTCCCTATTGATTAGTCAACCGGATCTATTAAGGTCTTTAGTATGGGGAGAGGTCTCTATGCGTTTATTTTGCATACCCTCATGAAAACATCACTATCGGATCATTCAAGTATGCCATGTCCTAATCTTACTCTGATGGGGTCCCTTTCCCACCCACCTGTTCTGTTTTCACTCCACCCCACGATCGTTCCTTGTCTGTTTATCTTTATCCTTTTCTTTTGCTCTTTTTCTATGAGAACACATCCTACATTTACTAAAATTAAAATTTGATCCTACATCTATTTTTGTCCCTTTGAACTGACCACTTTTCCTTTTTATAATCCTCAGTTCTGAGCCACGGTTTAGGAGTTATTGATTTTTGGAGAATTTTTTACCAATTTGACGTGTTTCCATGCAAACATGCATTTTTTGCTTCCAAATAGTAATATGATGTGACAACCCTGACCTACACTTTCCTCTTGACATTTTTTCTTTTTACTTCTCATCATTCTGATGCAGAATTTGTATGTTATTAACTTTTCTATGTTTTTGGGTATTCTCGTGGGTGTTTTTGGCTCTTTTTCCATGTGAACAGAACCTATCCTATTCACTTGAGAATTCAATTTTGATTAGATAGCCTTATTTGGCTTGCTTCCTTGCACAATTTTTCTTTTTAATCCATCATGTTTTCGCTTGCCAATTTTATGTTATTAATTTTTCAGTGTATTCTCGTGCTCGTTTTCACTATTTTTTCCATGTGACTACGCCTTTCTTGTATCAAAATCGCATTCTAATTTGACAAACCTATTGACCCCATCCCTGTATATTTTTTATTTTTGTTGTCGTATGTTCCAATTTACGGATTATTGGGAACTCATTTTTTTCTTGATTTTCGGGAGTGTTTTTACCATTTTTTCCATGTGGACCCCCCATTTGCCATCGAAACCCGGTTCGATTGCCCTCTCCCATTTGTTCCTCCACACAATTTTCCTTTTTGCTGCATTCCATTCCAATTTTCCAATTTTTTGTCATTAATTTTCAAATCCATTTTCGGATGTATTTTTATCGTTTTTCCCATTTGAATGGTCCTATTCTCATTGGAACTGTGTTTTGACGTGATAGACATGTTCGGCTCTTCATTCAAAGGATTTTCCTTCTTTTCACGATTCGTTTTGACTGACAGATTTTGTGAAATTAATTTTTTTGTGAGTTTTTGTGCTTGAGTTTTCTTATTTTTCTGCGTGAACCCCCTTTTGTTACCCAACATGTCAGTTGCATTGTCCATGCCCTTCTCCCTATCATCATGCCTTATTTTGCTTTTTACAAAATCTTGATTTGATGCTCGGATCTCTCCTAATTAACATTTTCAATTAATTTTGCGTTTTTTCCCTTGTGTGTCCCGAACCGGCTTTGGCCACATCATGTTCTGGTGTTAGGATTCTCCATCGTATATTTTTCAAAGATTGTGAAAGCCACACCCAAAAATATATAAGCCTTGTATTCCCGAACTTGAGCTACGCTCATCCCGCTAACTTGATTTTGAGAGTGAGAGGTCTTTTGAGTTTTACAGGATGACGGAACCACTATCGATGATTTAATGGCTGAAGGCAACCTACCTGAACCACTATGGAGCAAAAGCTGGATTTCATTATGATGCAGTTGGATGAAGAACGACGAGCTAGGCAAGCATTGCAAGTTCAATTGGAAAATTTACAAAGATGGACTACCGACAAAGAGGAACCTCAATCTGAAGATATCATCCGACGTACCATCAATGCGACTCTCGAAGCTCAATCCATCCGCAAGGAATCAAAGATAAGTAAAAGAAATTTTAAATTCCGTACTTTCAATGGCACTCGAGAGGAAAAAATTGTTCTTGCATTCATTAGTCAGTTTGACGACTACTTTCATGAGGAAACCTATGCAGAAAAAGATAAAATCAAGTGTGTCACTAATCATTTAGTGGATAGAGCATCTCTTTGGTGGACTGTGGTACGCAAGAGTATAGATTGTCCCTTTACCTGGGAGAATTTCAAGAAGAAGTTTATGCAGAATTTCCTTTCTCCACAATTTCATGAAAAAGCCATAAAGCAATGGGACCTTCTTCAGCAACGGGATCGTGAGCCTATTCCTCAGTATACAGAGTGTTTTTGGAATGCATTACTCCAGTTACGCATGCTTGAAGACGTACTTGAAGTGACACACAAGCTCTCCTTGGGCATTACTACGCTGAAGTTAACATGCTCAAGCCTGCAACTCTTGAAGACGCAATGTCATTAGCTCATGACACTGAAGACAAGTTGTGAGGTAGAGACAAACGTCCACAGCAATTCCAAGCCAATGGTAACTATGGATCTAAGCAATTCAACTCAAATTTTAGAAGATTTAATCAAGGTCGTTTCTCTTCATCATCTTTCAGTAAAAATTGGGCAAAACCACTTGCTTTACCATCCAATACCAATCAAAATCCCAAGCCTATTCCACAGCCAAATCCTAATGTACCTAGACTTCCTGCCATTGCAAATAATGTAACCAAAGCCAAACCTATAGTATGTTATAAATGCCACCAGCCTGGACATCTAGCAGCAAATTGCCATTCAAAGAAGCCACCTGTCCATATCAACTATCTTGGAGCAATGGAAGATGACGAACATGAAGATATGCCTGATTTCACAGAAGATGAGGACGATACTACTACTCCTTCGGATACTTTACCAGGTATGCCAACTCCACATTCTTTATTGACTATGAAATGTTTAGTGCATGGAAAGGAAAATATTATTTTGCATGATGACGGTAGTACTCATGATTTTATTTCAACAAAGCTAGTAAAAGAATTGAAGTTACAAACTGTACCTATGCATTATCGTACCAAAGCAGCATTCTTAGGCACTAGGTATAATGGTACACATGAAGTGCATGATTTAGAAATTCAAATTGGTCAATACACTGAAAGAAGAAATTTTCTAGTTGTTCCATTACAGTCAAGTGACATTATTTTAGGTATGCCTTGGCGTCATCAGCATAACCCAGATATAGATTATTCCACACATTCAATTAATATTCAATTTCAAGGAAAACATATTACATTGTATGGTATGCATACATCTAATGCTTTTCCACTGCTTTCGCATACTCAAGCTAAACGTGCATTACGCAAGAGTAGTAAATCTTATCTCATTTGGGTGAATGAACTGCAAGTAAAAGAAAATCATATGCATCCTAGGCATAAAGAATTTCTTGCACATTTCAAAGACTGTTTTGCCGAAGATCTACCACCTGGTTTACCTCCTTCACGTCCAGAAGACCATAAAATAGATTTGATTCCTGGTACACAACCACCTTGTAAAGCACCATATAGGCATAACCAGATAGAGCAAAAAGAAATTCAAAGTCAAGTTGAGGAATTACTAAATAGAGGATTGATTAGACCTAGTAGTTCTCCATTTGGTGCACCTATTCTGTTAGTCAAGAAAAAGAATAATACCTATCACAGTAAAGAATAGGTATCCAATTCCTAGAGTCGATGACCTTATGGAGAAACTGCAAGGATCTTCTATATTTAGTAAAATAGACCTTAAGTCTGGTTATCATCAGGTGAGACTAGATAACTCTGACATATTCAAGACTGCATTTAGGACACAGTTTGGTCATTATGAATTTTTAGTGATGCCTTTCGGATTGACTAATGCACCTGCTACATTTAGTAGAATGATGAACCGGATATTTTTGAAATATCAGTATTGTGTAATTGTCTTCTTTGATGATATTTTGGTGTTTAGTCAAAATGAGAAAGAACATTATGAGCATTTGTCATTGGTTTTCAAGTTATTAAAAGATAATCAACTGTATGCAAGTCCGGAAAAGAGTGAATTCTTTAAAACAGAAATTGAGTATTTAGGTCATATTGTATCATCTGATGGAATTAAAGTTGACCCTAAGAAAATAGATGCAATATTGAATTGGCCTGTACCTAAAAATGTGCATGAGTTACGATCTTTCCTTGGTCTTGCTAGTTTCTATAGGAAGTTTGTATGTAATTTTTCATTACTTGCTTTACCATTAACTAAACTTCTGAAGAAAGGTATTGTCTATCATTGGTCCGATAATCAACAGAAATCCTTTGACTTATTGAAACATGCATTAACCCATGCCCCTGTCTTATAGTTGCCTGATTTTAATAGACCATTCTTTTTAGTAGTGACTGATGCTAGTGGATCAGGAATAGGAGCCATACTTATGCAAGACAATCATCCCATAGCCTATTCTAGCTGTAAACTGAAACCCTCAGAACTGAAATATTCCACATATGACAAAGAATTATTAGCTGTTGTACAAGCCTTAAGGCAAGAGAAACATTACTTAATGGGTTCAGAATTTATGATTAAGACCGATCAGCAAAGTATTAGACATTTACTTAGGCAACCCCAAATATCTGACCGACATATCAAATGGGCATCCTTTATTCAGAGTTTTCATCCTATCATTCAATATCAACCCGGTAAAGAAAATATAGTGGCTGATGCATTAAGTAGAAGACCTTCCATTCATAATATTTCTGTTATATCTTTTGATTCTTTGATTGCTATGAAAGATACTTATCATCAGGATATTACTTTTCATGCTGATTGGAATAAATTAGTTCAAAATAACTTGATTCCTATTGATTCATTATCATATAATGATGGATTTATGTTTTATGAAAAGAGATTATGTGTTACAGTTCCATTCCGATCTTCTGTTTTGAATGAGATTCATTGTCCCCCATATCAAGGTCATAGAGGTATCATATCTACTTTACGTACATTAACTGAAGATTTTTATTGGCCGCATATGGACACTAATGTATCTAACTTTGTTTCTGAATGTTTGATTTGTCAAAGAGTTAAGAGACATCATGGTAAACAGTATGGATTACTTATGCATTTGTCTATTCCATCTAGACCATGGGAACAAATTTCTATGGATTTTATTACTGGTTTACCTAATACTAAATCTAACCATGATATGATTTGGACAGTAGTAGATAGGTTTAGTAAACAAGCATATTTTATTCCATGTAAGAAAACTTTAACAGCATCACAGGCAGCACAATTGTTTTTGAAAACTGTTTTCACTAACCATGGATTACCAAAAGTTATTATTTATGATCGTGATTCTAGATTTTGTAACAACTTTTGGATTACTTTGTTTGCTAACCTTGGCACAAAAATTGATTTCTCATCTGTATTTCATCCTGAAACTAATGGACAAACTGAAGCCACTAATAACACTATTCTAGATCTTTTATGTGCTTATACTATTTCTAAACCACAGACATGGGATACACATTTGCATTTATTATAGTTTGCATATAACAATATACCACACACATCTACAAAGAAAGCACCATTTGAAGTGATTTATGGTTATAGATTATCTACACCTGTTGCATCTTTGTCAAATAGAATTCAGAGTGCTGATGATATTGCTAGTATGCATAATACTATTTTTGATGAAGTTAAAGCCATGATTGCCAAAGCCCGGCAATCATATACCAAACAAGCCAATAAGAAAAAGAAGGAATGAATTTCAATGTTGATGGCTATGTTTGGTTGAGAATAGAAAAACGTAGACTACAAAGTGTAGATAGACACCCAGTTGTGAAATTAGCCCCCCCTAGATTCTATGGACCATTTAGGATCATTCATAAAATTAATGACAATGAATTCAAGTTAGAATTACCACCTCATTGGAAAATTCACAACACATTTCACATTAGTTTATTAAGACCCTTTAGAGGCCAATTACCTGTACACCCTATTTATGAAAACCCACCTTTGTTAGAGGAAGAGAATGAAATACTTGAACCTGAAGCTATCATAGATACTGACTTTATAACCACTAGAACTGGCAGAAGATATTCTAGATATCTAGTTAAATTTAAGAACCATCTTGTAGAGGAAGCACAATGGATGCATGCTAGAGACTTAAATGCTTTCCCCACTCTGTTAGCTCCACATTGAGCTAATAACAATTGAGGTCAATTGCTATCCCACCCGGGGGGTACGATGCCAGGAGGCATATTTCACGGTGGATTTCGTGAGGTTTTACGGTGGATTCCGTAAGCTTTGATGACTGGGGCTCATACACAAAGTGGATTCTTTGTGCGGGAAGTTGATGGGAACGCCTGTCCTTTTCGGGCGTTTCATTAATTTAGTGTGTACATGGGTGATTCCATAGCGGGTGATTCCGCAAAATGCATATTAAATTAATAAACATTTATGAGTTTAGAGTGCGCACTCGTAATAAATTAGGATTAGGATTTATTTCTAACCAGTTCATTTATTTATGTAGTTGAAGACTGCTAGGTGTTCACTTTTGTCGGTTTAATTGTATTATTTTACTAATGATTGTGAATGCTTCAGTTGATGTGTAGAGATAGCAGCAGTGGCGGAGGAAAGCATTGGAGGATAGCGAGTATTCGATTTATTGATTATATTTTGATGGGCGCATACCTTAGGCATGGCGCCTATATTTTGTCACGCCTATTTATTGAGGCGTTGGATATTTATTATTATTTTGTATACGTATGGGCGCACGATTATGTTATTTCTACTTGGACATTGTATTGGGCATGCCAGACTCTTTGGGCACCGTCCATTAGCTTTATTCCTATTTTGTGCTAAAGCAAACTCAAAAGCTAAAAGCTTGCTATTTTGTAATTTGGGCTATTATTTGAGCTTGAAGATGAATAATACATAAAATACATGCTTTGTGGAGCACTCACACAAGGCATGGGGGGAGATTACACCCAATTGGTCTTTGGTTCATGTCGTTCATGCTTTTTACATTGAATTTTGTGCAAAAAGTAAAGTTCTATTATTCTTGGGGACCTTCCGGCATTCACTACGCGAGCATACGGCATCCGATCTGCGCATCATAGATAAGATAGCTTAATCTATTAAATATGTAGGAAATTCTACATCCCTAAACGATTCCCTTTCCAGATCCTTGTGAAAAGATAATTTCAACCTTAACAAGTCACAAAGTAAAACTTTTAGATCCAGGAATGAGGACTATGGTTCAAGAGAACCATAAAAGTCCTTAAGTACCAAAATCTTAAGGTAGAAAGAATACAAATTGTTAAGGAAAATCAAATCCAATTTAAAGATATCAAAAACAACCAAAGGATTGAAATCTCTTCAAAGGTGAGTCAAGTGGAACCTCAAGCTAGATGAACGACATCTAGAATAAATTTCAATGTATAGATTGCATATCAAAGATTGTCTGGTGCATTAATAATTATTTCTTGTTGATTGTGTATTTTGATTAAAGGTTGTACCAACATAGGTTGTGCTTTGATACATGCAGGCCTCCCCCAAGGCTACTCAGCAAGCCCTTCACCAAGAAATTTCTTTTATCGTCTCAAAATGCTTGGTTACACATAGGTCTCCCCCAAAGCTATGCCCTTCACCAAGGGGTTTCTTTTATTGGCTTTGCATGCTAGGACCGGAACCAAATATGAGAGATCCCTCCATAGGGATTAGATGTTCGTTAGGAGACGAAAAGGGTGTTAGGGGGGACCCTCACCAAAAATTCATTTGGCATCTAGGATTAGTCTAGTTTCTTGCAATCCTAGGATGGTTGTCCCAAAAGGCCATAATGCTAGTTAAGGATAGATTGGTGGTATCTTGCCTTCAAGTGAAGTCCTGTATATGGACTATTAGTTTGATATGATAAAATAAAGTTACCTAGCTTGGATTTTTATTTATTTATTAAAATCATTGCCTTCACTCGTTTTTTACAATTATGACTAAGTTAGGTGAATGAATGATGTTCTTAATGGGTTAATTAAGGACCATGTTTGTATGCATTGAGCTAAATGTGGTACGTAATTAGATAATTAAACAAACCCATCATTGAAGGGATGCAAGAGGATAGATCCTTGATGAAATCCTCTTTGTGGTATAGTGATGTCATTACCTAAGAAGTTCACATTTAGAAGCAACAAATTAGGAAAAAATAGGAAGCATTGAACATGGACCATCATAGAAAATTATCATAGATCTTGACCTCGTGTTGTTTTAGGGGGCCATATGAGACTTTGCCTTAAGGTCCACATAATAGCTCCCTCTCATTTTTCACCCACTTTGAACCAAGTGCACCATGAGTTTCCTTCTTTTCAAGTTGACTTGCACAAGAATTTACCCATAACTAATGCTAGAGAAATTGCTAGACAACCTTTGAATTTATTTTAGGAACCTTGTTATAAGTCGATCCTCATCGAAGAGGAATAGAGCTTTATCTACAAGATAGACTTAAGCGACCCTACGTAACAAAGTATAGATATTTCCATGGATTTTTGGATGGAATTGCCTAAGTCTATTTCTATAGACTACTGAAATCATGCCATCAAGGGTTCATTAGATAGGCATGTTAGAGAGCATGCATGAGTACATATACTAGTAATTTTATTATCATCGATGCACATTTTGACGATCACATCACCCCAACAAGACCAAAGCTTTTACCGATGAATATTCTGATGGTGGCGAAAGGCTACTATTTAAAAATAATTTCACATGTTTTTACATGTTCAATTTCATTTCTATACCCTTCATACATTATAGTGGAGTGCTAATACAAAGCTGCAAAAAGTTTGAGATACCATAGTTAAAGGGGCAATTGATAAAGAGATGGGTTATGGTCTTATAATCTTTGCTAGGTCTAGGACAAATCCCATTGCCATAGGCTATCTTTCTTGCATCTAAGGCACACCCCATTACCATAGACTACCTTTCAGACAATTCGATTAGTGCAAAAAGCTTTATGTAATATAAACCATTAGAGGGTGTAGTGCTAGTAGGCATTTGAGGCTTCTAGGTGTTCAACAAATCTAAAAGATCATTGGTCTTAATTTCAATCAATGCACCATGTTTTATTGAGGGATACTAACTCCATGTGAGCTTGCCACTTAGGGAAGGGGATGAGGATTACCTATATTCTCAAAGGGTTGCTTTCACATTGTAGGGTGATAATTGTGGTATTGGCATACTTTTTGACTCTATGTTAGGTGTGGTCTTCTTATACTTTCAAGTGGCAAATCAAAAGAACTTCAATTATGCCATACCCTCTTATAGAGGTGGGGCAAGTTTTTGATCCTCAAATACTTTACTAGTGTGTGAACCAAGCCTAAAGCAAAACTTTTTTCCCAAACAATCTATCTATGGGAAATCTATATAATATGTGAGATCTATAAGTGAAAGATTAACCAGTGCATCTTTATTGTGTTAAAGACGAGAGAGATTAGAACGTATTTGAAAAATCCAGCCGCAACTATATGATGAATTGTCGTAGTGAACATGGATTTTGGGAAATTTAAAAGGAGAGTTAGAGTTAGAACGTATTTGAAAAATCCAGCCGCAAATATATGATGAATTGTCGTAGTGAACATGGATTTTGGGAAATTTAAAAGGAGAGTTAGAGTGAACGAGGCGAGCCGCAAACCCACACGCCAAATGAGTCACGACAGCCGACCTTGGCGTGCCAATTATTTTGAGCCCACGACGACTGGTGTCCTAAAATATTGGCCAAGGTGATATCGGTTCAGATAATGCCTGCTCCTACACCAACATGGTTAGCTACCTTCGGGCCCGTTCACGAGTAGTGCCTTTGTTGAATGGGTCGGAGCAATAGAGCCTTTGTTGAATGGGTCGGAGCAATAGACCTGGCATCGGTAGCTACACTGACAGGACTGCTGCTGTTGGAGCAATACAAGACCCGTGCTTGTATATTAAGAGAAAAAACGTCGTGCTATTGCCTCCACGATCTCATTCAGCGATTGCTTGTGGATTCTGATTTTGATTGCGCTCTCTCTGTCTCTCTCTCTCTCTGTACTGAGATCATCATTATCTCGGTACACATTCAACTAAGCATGAATTTGCCCTTGAACGCCCTGCATGTAACTGCCATGATTCTTGCCATGGGCCTGATCTGCAGCACAGATTGCAGCAGCCGATCGGAGCCGAGTGTACAGTCACTGGGCGTCCAGCAATTGCGCCAGAGCTCATCTGCAGCGGCTGCCAGCAGCGGTCGAGAAACAACGTCGGTAACGATCCCGTCCACGATAGCGGTGGTCCCAACATGCCATGTTGCGGGCGAGGATGACAGAACGCTGGCCGCGTGCGGTCGGCTGCGCCTGGTGGTGAGCGGCGTGGGGCACCAGCACTATGCCTTCAACGGCACCGACTGGGCCCTCTTCAACGCCACGGCCGATCTCTTCTTCGACCCCGCGGCCACATTAGTCTCCATTGACGACGACAAGGATAACGCGTCATCCGTCAGTACAACCTCCGGCAACGTCCACCAGCTGCTGCTCCAGAACAATCGTCAGCGTCTTGACCATCGTCAAGTGATCGGCCAGCACTTCTTCCTGGCCCAACCGGACGCCGGCGGCGGGCAGCCCAGCTGGCAGATCACCCTCAATAATACCGCCCATCAGGACGCTCACGGCTGCAGCAACAGCAGCACCCTGGTCACCGCCAAGACTCTGCAAGCCGTCTCAGTCGACCCCAACAGCATCCCTTGGAGCCTCCTCCAAACCACCACTCAACGCGGCAGCCTGTGAGTATCTCTTAATCCATAGACACGTACATATATGTACTTCCTGTATATATCACGCACATGCGCAAGTTACATACATACATCTGTCTATAGATACCTTCGGATACATAGTGGACAGATACATATATGAATCCTCATCTACCTACATCGACATACACATATATGCACTTTATTTTTTTAAAAAGATAGTTTGCAAGACAAACAAACTAATTAACTTACAAATTGATTAATTCACTAACAACTAACTAGTCATGACATACATATAGACAAATGGGATGGTTGATTGAACTACACACATATCAATCGGTTGATTCATTGACACATTGTATTCATTGCCTTCACACCTTGTCTTTGATGTAATAATGTAACTAATTGATTGCCTTGTGTATTGTAGAGATTCACTTGGTGCCATCACGTACATCCAACGCATTGCTACACATGGAGGACTTCCATCATCTACCACATCAAACATAAGCATTGGGGACATCTATTTATCTCCTTATTCCACCATATATGCCTTCTATATATCTGCATCATCATGAATGTAGACAATAAGATAAAGTTCAAGTTGCACCAGCTGATGAAAGAGTAATATATCCCATTGTTGTTCTCAACTTCTTTTTGGCCAACAATAGGTTGGACATAGAAGATACATTTTTATTCCTTTTTTTGTAATGAAAAAATAAAGTATTGATTGGACATAGAAGTGTGATGTTTAATATTCAAACTATTCGATAAATCCATTGTATTAGCCTCTCCCTCCCTCCCTCCCTCCCTCCCTCTCTCCCTCTCTCCCCCCTCTCTCTCTCTCTCTCTCTCTCTCGTTTAAGTTTACTGGGATTCAAGTTTTGAGTTTGTAGGATATGCCTTAAGACATCTTGTGATTGTTCTTACAACATTAAAACCTCTGTGTGTGTGTGTGTGTGTGTGTGCACGCGCGCATGCATGCACATGCATGCGCTCTCCTTTGCTCTCTTTGCCCCTTGTATGTATGTGTGGTCAATTAGTGTCCAAAGTCTCAACACCTTCAAGTATACAAAACAAGAATCAAATCCGAGAAAGTATGTGCAAACACTAGCTACAAAAATAGAATAACATCCGGTCTTGCTATCCAATACCCACTGTGCAAGTGAATGCTACATAACTAATGTCTTGTTTCATAACTTTCATTGACTCCTATGGTTGGAAGTACCTTGGGATTTGGTCAGTTCACATGCAAGTTAATACCGCGCTTGGTAGCTACAATTCTATGTATGCAACAAGCTAGTTTACAAGGTAGTTATTAGATGAGCAACTACGTATGTGACAATACTTTCAAGTGTGAGGCTAGCTAGGTAGCCAAATACTAGTTTGATGATGAATAATTAGCTATCTTGTTAACATTCTAGTTGCCTTGACTATCTTGGTAGCTACTTAGTGGGTTTTTAGCTTGAGATCTACTTAGGTTGCTAGTTAGGGAATGGCTATGCTAGGGGATGCTTGATTTAACTACTCCTTTGTTAGTCATGGGATGCTTAGGTCAAGTATACCCTATTAAGATACTACCTAGTGAGTTAATGGATGATTGGGGTACAGAATGTAAAATACCTAGTTGGTTGACTCAGGAACTGCCCAATTTGTTAGGAGATACTTGGTTCTTCAAGGCCTACCTAGGTAGTCATGGGATCTTTGGGTCAAGGATGGGAACTACCTTGTTAGTCAATGGAAGATTAGTCCAAGAACTACCTAGTTAGTCAAAGGATGCTTATTACCTAGGTCAGGGGGTGCCTAATTTAGAAACTACCTACTTTGTTAAATAAGGGATGCTTAGGTCAAAAATATATTTTAAAAACTACTCACTTAGTCAAGGGATGCTTTGATATAAAGGAGAGGTTATTTATAGATTAAAAAAAAGGGTTATGTTTAGTTAGGAAAAATTCACAAATAAGGATATTTATAAATAGACCTTAAATGCAGGTAATATAGAGGTCATTCATATAGTGACCTCTCCTGGGGAGGTTTAGGTTAGGAGCTATGGTTCAAGAACTATGCTTTCTTAATAGCTAGTTAAGGGAAGCTTGTTGTAGGAACATAGTTAGTTAGGGGATGCTTCGCTCACCAAAACACATTGAGAACTAACTAGGTGGCACCTATATAATCACTAAGTTGGGATTTTTATGGGTCCAAAAGGGAATATACTTCCTAGATATATCACATCATTGTCTCAAAAGATAAAGAAAGAAGTAGGAAGCATCATTCCAAAATAGAACCTTGCATCATTTATAGCTTTTCTACTATTAGTTCAAGACTTCAAGATGGACATGCAAAAAATTTTGCACTGCAAATCAAGCATTGGACATAGAAAAAGCGGAAGTTGGGCAAGAGGATCAGGACCAAATTGAGTGTGAAGGTAACTTTGTGGGGGGGTCTTGTGGGCCATGGGCCCTTGAAAATTTGATGAATTGGGAGGGGGGTCTTTTTGGAAGTGCGTAAGAAAAAACACCGATCACCATGGTGCCATCATGATGATTTTGGAAATAGGGGCCTATAAAGGCTGCAAACACCCATCCAATCTGATGATAGCCGCAAATTGCTCCATATTTTCACTTGTAGTCACTCACTTTTAATAAAAAAATGGTGGCTAAAGAGAGAGAACCAAAATCAATATTTTTCTCTCCTCCCTCTCTCTCCTCTTGAAGGTGATTCATGTGCAAATGAATGGGAATAGATCAGAATGAAGACCAGTTTTTACAACTTAAACCAGATTGATATCGAATCATATTGGCATTGAGGAGTGAGGAATAGTGCAATTTTACGATCAATGACAGGTCTTGTGGTTGCCTAAAAATTCAAATCTTGAAATCTGAAACCTGAAAATTTGCGGTAAAACACCATATTGGGGAATATGGGAATTTCCCATAAGTTTGGGACACATGGTCAAATCATTGGATTTTTCATAACTTGAACACTATGACTCCAAATCAAGCGATCTATAGCTTAATAGATTCCATTTTTCAAGCGCTTTCCAATGATAGGTTACATCATATGGTTTTGAGAAACTTATGGGCATGTTATCTGGGTGCCACCTTTTTTATATTCAAAAAATGGGAATTGGGAGATTCCCAAACTCACTAATATTGTGTTGTAAGCTTCTTTTTATTGAAAATTTGAATCTTTTTTTATAATTCAAATGTAAATCTTATTCATTTGCGATGAAATTTTGTTTCATGCTTGTTTGAGATATCTTTAAGGGCTATGGATCATAAAATTTAAAACATGTGTTTGTATTTATGATTTATTACTTTTTAAAAATTTGAAATGCGTGTTTTTAAGGAAAAATGATGGTTTTCATTATTTTCGACAATCAAATCTTATTCATGTGGAATACTATTAAATGTGCGGATGGATAAGAGTGTGGATGTACTAAAAAAGTTTCTTATAATAAAAAATAAGAAAAAATACTCAAAAAATACAGTTTTGACCAAAGAAGAGTAGACAAAAATAGATTTTACGCATGGAAAATTTACTAAAAATTATGAATATGTCAATGAATGCATGTTGGACCTAGGGATTAAGATTTAGCCTTTGATTATTCCCATTATTTATGTTATAGTGCATGTTTCTTACTTTTGAGATAATAAAAACACATTGAAAAATACTATTTACACCTACCAATGAATGCAAAATTTTAAATGGTAGGATAAATGGGATAGTGGAAGTTCACTATGATTCCAATTCTAATTTTGTACATATTCTATCATACAGAATTCGTTTGTTTTAAGTTTTAAGAAGGGCAATAGCATGGATCATTTCAGTGCTATCTTAGCATGACACGCTATGTTAGAGTGAAATCATTAAAGGACTCTTTGTGCACATCCACATTGATTGATTTATGAGTTTACTTATTTTTGCACTCTATGGCATTCACTTTGCATCCACATTTTCATACGTGGTATGAAAAGACTCATCTTGTAGATACAAAGCACTTTTTTTCAAACAATTGACCCACATTGAGTGCGAGGTTCCCTAAGCCATACGTCTAGTTAAATAATTTCCTTTGCGACTGATGTGGTAAGGATTGAATTACTTTCTAGAATAATTCATTAAAAGAGAGGACTATGTTGTGTATGTGCTCTTGTTGAAAGGATGCGTTCTAGGGCTAATCTCTCTGGGTTATAGGAGAGCCCATAGTGGGGCTACAACGATAAGCTGGGGGATGCTTCCTTTGTTTGTGCTATGAGATACTAGAAATTGATATATTTGGGTACTATTTTTTCTTAGAGTTGAAAAGGGCAACATGTTGGACTATAATCTAGAGATGGTATCTTACAAATGTGTTCTTTAGATAAACCAATTTATAGTATCTAGATGCTCATGGCCGCTAGACCATGGGGTTGTTTGGGCGAGTTTAGGAGGCCTATCACTAACAAGACCCCTAGAGCTAATGTCGGGCCCATTTTTTATCTCGACACTACAACCAAAAAGCCTCATACGCGCACATTTAGACGCGATTTTTGAACATAGAGAAAAACTTACGGGCGCGTCTATCCGCCCGTCTATTTGCGCGTCTATCATTCCGTGTCTATAATCGCATGTATCGACGACTTTAC
Source organism: Lygodium microphyllum (assembly GCF_053477565.2). Lineage (NCBI taxonomy): Eukaryota > Viridiplantae > Streptophyta > Polypodiopsida > Schizaeales > Lygodiaceae > Lygodium > Lygodium microphyllum. The sequence continues at coordinate 49,831 of NW_028229678.1, read as the reverse complement.
ACGCACAAATAGACACGCAATAGATGCACATATACACACGCATATAGACACGCTTTTAGACGTACTTTTACAAGCACTGATAGACGCGAACGGAAAACAAAAAATGTTCTTTTTTAAAAAAGATATTTCATTTCCTTTTTTAATTTGAATTATGCAATGCGTGTATAAGCGCGTGTAGTTTGCATTATAGACGCGCGAATAAACGCGAATTACCTGCAATTTAGACGCGCTGATAGACGCGCAAAACAGAACTGGAAAAAAAAAATTCCCCCTCCCATACATCAGATTGTGTATTTGGGAAAAAGACAATGTATCTTACGGGCACGAGAATTGAAAGTGAAAGTCCATGTATTTATTATATATCAAAGCATTTACAAGGGAAGTTTTGAGTGCTTGCAACCTAAAGCGTGGCCGCAAGCAGTAGGCTCAAAGAGATATCATACATATACAAGAAAAGAAGGCCTCATGAGGAGGTATGGTGCTCCTCTACGAATCTGAAGAGGAAACATCCTCGCTAGTACCACCATGGCTACTAGCGTCGCTACCCCCCTTCTCACTGTGCTCCACATCTGGGTTCGCCTACACACACAAAAGATCAGGGTTGCTTACATAGACAAGGTGGAGAAAAAGTTATAATTAGTTATACTTTTAATAGAAAAGTAAGAAAAACATACCTCCTCTGGCTGTCGAATCCTCTAGTTACCCTCCCTTGATGCTTGTTTGCTTGCTTACTGCTTCTTCTTGTTCTCCTCTTTCTTGTTCTCTCTTTCTTCCTCTCCTTGGCTTTCCTTTTTCCCTTCTTGTGTGTTTGAAATGAAAGAAGAGGTGAGTCATGAGAAGGTGAGGCATGAAGAGACTAGGTGAGGCATGAAGAGACTGCATGTCGGCTAAACTTAAGCTTCAAAACTGCAAAAAACGCAGGAAAGGAAAGGCGCAATTTGAAAAGAAATGATTTAAATATGGTTTGAATTTTGAAGTGTGCATCTATTTTCGCGTGTATATGTGCATCTGTTTTTCAAATAGACGCGAGTATAGACGCGAATATAGACGCAATTGTAGATGCAAAAATAGACACAGATTTAGACGCGCATTTGGGATTTATCATGATGTTTTGTTTTTAAGATAAGTTTTGATAGTGAATTCTTCTTAAGTTTTGATAAGTTAAGATAAGTTTTAAGATTATAATTTTTGTATATTTAAAATTAAGATCTTATGTAAACATATGAATGACAAATATTTTGATGTTGTCATGAATTAGGTTTAATCATCTCGACGTCGTCATCACCTAGTGCGGTGCAAGCTGGTGAGTCAATGAGCACATCCTCAAGTGAGGATGAAACATTGTGTCTTCATAATCGAGATGCATGGCTACGACGAAAAATTAGGTACATGTGTGATCGTTGTCGAGGGTGTATTTTTCGAGTATGTTGAATTGCAATGTCACACCTCAGCTTGTATGGAGAATGGGACCAAGAAAAATCACCGGTATTCGTTGTTTTTTTTTATCACTAAGATTGCTAGTCTATGTTACGGGAATTATATATCAACGTACATGAAACTCCCTTTTGTGGTTGAGAAGAATGTGGTGCCACATCCTTAGATGCTCCCTCCGGGGTGTCGAGAGGCTGCAAAACGTTGACGCGAGGAGGCAGAGTCTTCAAAAAGAGTAGAGACTGACGACCATGATAGTAGCCCTCATGAAATGCCCCATCAAGTCGTAGAGGATGAGATTTTGGACAACATGGTACACCATCTATTTTCACAACCAGTTCAGGGAGAAGGTCACTCTACGAAGCCAGATGATCCACTATATGTAGCATCGTCTACTCCGTTGTATGAAGGTTGTACGTACTCCATTCTTCGTGCGTCCCTCCAGATACTTAACTTGCAAACAATTTATAGATGGAGTAATGTCAGTTTGGATGCATTATCGAAGTAGGTATCAATTCAGTTTGGCTTATATATAAATCATAATATTAATTGTTAACCTCTCTATTTTGAAATCAGACAGAAATATATGTTGGTGGCTTTTTAACTCACTTTTAAAATATATGTAGGTTATTATCACAAATGCTTCCAAAAGGAAACAAATTGCTAGCTAAGAGAGAGCAAGCAAGACATTACTTGACATCTTTGGGAGGCCTCGATTATGTCAAGATCCATGCATGTGTCAATGATTGTGTCTTATTTCATGGGATTCATGAGTTTGCATGAGAGTGTCCTGTTTGTGGCGAATCGAGATACGAAGTGGAGATGAAGTCAATGGATGTGCCTCGTAAGGTTTTGCGACATTTTCTGATTGTTCCACGTATAAAACTTATGTTCAAGTGTAAGTCTATTGGAAAGCTCATGTCATGGCATGCTAGTCATCGTTCAAGTGATGGAAAATGGAGGATCCCTGCAGACACACCCGCATGGCAACATATAGATAATTTGTGGCCCGTTTTCAAAGAAGAGCCAAGAAATTTGAGATTTGGTTTAGGTATGGATGGAATCAATCCATTTGGCATCAAAAGCACATCATACAGTGTATGGCCAATGGTATTGGTGAACTATAATATTCCTCCATCCATGGCAATTAAAAAGGGACATGTGATGTTGTCCCTTCTGATTCCTGGAAAGCACAAGGTAAAAAACATGGACATTTACTTAGAGCCTTTGATTGAAGAGTTAGAAATGTTATGGGAAGGTATTGAGGTGCAAGATACAAGTGCATCTACATCCTCTAGAGATTTCACATTGAAGGCCATGTTGTTGTGGACCATGCACGACTTTCCAGAATACGGAGAGTGTTCAGGTACATGTATATAACTCTATATTTGAAATTCAAGACTTGAATCAATTGCATTTTATTAATTCACTTGTTTTTTCAGGTTTAACTACGTCAGGATATCATGCATGTCCTATTTGCGGTCCCTCTCTAGTTTCCTCTAGGCCGGCACGTTTAAAGAAGGTTATCTATGACAATCATCATCGATTTCTTCCTATTGACCATCCCAAATATGTTCTCTCTACTAATGAAATGACTCCACAATCTCTAACCATTCGAGATTGGAAGGAGAGATGGATTAATGTCGACAGCCACCCTCCACTCGGCATGAGTCGGTAAGAAGTATATTTCTCTCGATTTGACTTTAAAGTATTTAGCATGATGAAATGTTTACATAATATATTGTTTGTTTGTTAGGTTCTCTATATTCTTTCGTCTTCCGTACTGGATTGAACTCAAGATCAATCACCTGTTGGACCCCATGCACATATTCAAAAATGTTGTATCTACATTATGGGATCACTTGATAGGGGCTCGCGATTCAATTAATGTAAGGGAGGACTTACGTAACATTGGTCACATGAAACGAGCCTGGCCACGAATTGGACCCAGAGGAAAAATTGAGCTACCCCATGCACCTTGGATATTGTCAAAGAACGAGGAAAAAATTTTGAAGGAACAAATATATAGCTTTCGAACACCCACAAGATGTATGAGATATCTCAAGGGAGCCTTCATAAAGAAAAAGAAAAGAGGTGTGGAGTAACTATCTGGTTTGAAGTCCCACGATTGGCACAAAATGATTCAAGTAAGGGTATCTCTAACCACAAATATAGTAATTAGTGGCGTAACTATGTGTAAACTTTGGGGTATGATGACTTTTTTCTCTACTAACAATTTGCATCTATGAATATTGTTTACATTCAGTTCGTACTTCCTACTAGCATATCCCATTGTGCCTCCAAAGATGTACGTGATATCATTTACAAGATGGGAGAGCTTGTGAGGTGTGTATACATTGTATTTTTTCATTATATATCTTTGAATTTCTACACAAAAATAAACAATTCTCAAATACATCTTGACAGATACGTGAGCTCGAAGGAACTTGATACAAACACATTGCAAGATGCTCGAGTATTATCTATTGAGGTGGTTTGTTTGGTAGAGGAAATTTTTCCTCGATCCATTTTGACTACTCAATTACATTTACTCGTACATTTGATTGATGAGATCGCACTTTGTGGGGCAGTTCATGTAAGGTGGATGTTTTTTCTTGAGCGCTTCATGAAAACCTTGAAAGATTTTGTGAGGCAAAAAGCACGGCCTAAGGGAAGCATTGGTTAGTGCAATCATCCCTTATTTATATATCTGAATATCTTGCTGAAGTGGATCCCTCTCAACCACGACTATGGAAAGATGATGAAGACTTGAGGATGACCTCTATAGTACCTCAAGGAAAAGGAATGAGTAAAGTGCTAACAAAAGAAGAACTTCGTAAGTTAAATAGTTTTTGTGTGCTCAATAGTGATGTTATGAGCAAATGGGTAACACTATATAATGAAGCAAGGGCAAGAAGAAAAAGCGAAAGACAAGAATTTCACACTAGATATGGATGTAATGTCTCATTTCCAGATCATCTAAATGCGCTCCCACGTCATATTGACATAGATTGGTTACATGAGGAAATGGAGAGAATGGAAAAAGAGGAGGAAATTAATATATCTCAAGAAGAGTGGGAATATGCACGAGGTTTCTTATCAAAGGTGAGACATACTATCAATTAATTTGTTTCTATAAGTTTTATTTAATTATATAAATAATTGACATGTTTGATCTTTTATCTTTTACTACTAGTGCATATTATTCAATGCACTTTGGTGTGAGGGTAAACATCTTCGAGCTCAACATATAGATGAAAAGAGAAATACCCAAGATTGTGATGTCCTTGCTTACTTCGAGGCTGCCAATGGTACCATGGAAGGTTATTGTTGCTTGATCCAAGATATTCTGAAGCTTGACTTCAGATGATTCTTTATATATGTACTAGTCTATGTGAAGTGGTTTAAAGAAGTGGTAACAAATGGTGAGCATTGCACAATCAGACGTCATCCAAGTGGTTTTGTAATCATTGACTCTACAAAATTTCACCAAAACAAGAATGACACATTAGTACTACCTCAACAATGCGAGCAGGTATATATGCAAAGGCTAATTTTTTTATATGTATACATGTGATACATATACACAATATAATAAGTACTTAAGTTTTTTGCTTTTGTTTTTCAAATACAGGTTGTGTATCATCCAATGGTAAACAATAACCGATGGTGGTGTGTCATCCCTATATCTAATCGTTCAAAACCAATATATGGTAATATTACCGACATGGAGATAGCAGATGAAAATCCAACAAATAATGATGATGTGCATGATGGCACCATAATGGATGATATGCGTGATATAGTACAAGATGAACCTTGCGATGATGTTCAAGGAAACGTAGAAGAAGACAATAATGTGATTGTCGATGATATTGATGAAGTTATTGAGCAATATAGCAACACATCTGATAGTGGGATAGACTTATTTGTTTCATTACCTCTTGGTAACATAGACCTAGAAGTAGATAGTTTAGCAAGGGCTGATCTCATTGAAGATGAGATGGATCATTCACTGTAACATACTTAATTTGCTTATTGATTCAATATATGTGTATTCCTAATTCTATGCTTTTTATCATGCCTACACGTGCATATTCAAGAATCAATAGTCAATTTTAAAGCAAGCATTGAATTTTCCATAATAAAAAGGAAGTATCTTTTATCATCTTCAAGTACATAGAGAAATTACGAGATACATATTGCAATGCTTGTTACTATGGAGAATTATGCATGGCATGGCCTTCGTGAGTAATAATCCATGGGAGTTAGAGGAAAGATTAGGAAGAAAAAGTTTGGGCTACTATTGAGAAGTAAATATTAGGAAGAAAAAAGATTAGGAAAGATTGGTCACGAACATCTAGTGGAACTAGTCTTGATCCTAAAGAAGAGAAGTAAATGCCCTCCTCCTCATAGGGATTTCCCAGTGTTTTATGGGCTATTAGATGAGGAACTGATGCTACATTTGAAAGAATATGGCCTAAATTTCCTCAATAGGTTTGATGATATACATAGAATTTTTAATATCCCGTCTTGCCCCCTCGTATGGGAACCACCCCCCCTTAATCAATAGAAATTAATTGAAATTTTTTTACTCTTTCCCCCCCTTTCGACAGGGAACCACCCCTTGTCGAGGAGTGGCTATATCTTAGATGATATGATGATGTTAAGGGGGAGGGAGCAGGCGAGGATGACTAATGACATGGACGAGGAGAAGGTCTCGATGATGACGAGGGGGGAGGCCACGGGCCTACCACCCCCTGGCTTTCTCAATAAGACACGATCAATTGGGAGGCTGCAAGCCCCCGCCGCCATGCAAAACACATGGCGGTCACCTCCACCACCACTCCACATCCTCTCCACGTTCCCCCCAATAATTTTGAGTTTTCTTTAGCACAAAATAGAAATAAAGCTAATGGGCGGGCGCCCAAAGAGTCAGGCATACCCAATAGAATGTCCAAATACAAATATCATAATCGTGTGCCCATGCGCATACAAAATAATAAATAAATATCCAACGCCTTAATAAATAGGCGCGACAAAATATAGGCGCCATGCCTAAGGTATGCGCCCATCAAAATATAAGTGATAACTCGAATACACGCTATCCTCCAATGCTTTCCTCCGCCACTGCTGCTATCTCTAAACATCAACTGGAGCATTCACAATCGTTAATAAAATAATACAATTAAACCGACAAAAGTGAATACCTAGCAGTCTTCAGCTACATAAATAAATCAACTGGTTAGAAATCAATCCTAACCTTAATTTATCATGAGTGCGCACTCTAAACTCATAAATATTTATTAATTTAATATGTATTTTGCAGAATCACCCGCTATGGAATCATCCATATACACACTAAATTAATGAAACGCTCGAAAAGGATAGGCGTCCCCATCAACTTCTTGCACAAAGAATCCACTTTGTGTATGAGCCCCGGTCAACAAAGTTTACGGAGTCCACCGTGGCACGGAATCCACCGTGAAATATGCCTCCTGGCATCATACCCCCGGGGTGGGATAGCAATTGTCCTCAATTGCTATTAGCTCAATGTGGAGCTAACAGAGTGGGGAAAGCATTTAAGTCTCTAGTGTGCATCCATTAGGCCTCTTCAATAGGATGGTTTTTAAACTTGACCAAATATCTAGAATATCTACAGCCAGTTCTAGTGGTCATAAAGTCAGTATCTATGATAGCTTCAGGCTCAAGGATTTCAGTCTCTTCATCTAACAAAGGTGGGTTTTCATAAACAGGGTGTACAGGTAATTGGCCTCTAAAGGATCGTAATAAACTAATGTGAAAGATGTTGTGAATTTTTCAATGTGGTGGTAGTTCTAATTTAAATGCATTGTCATTGATTTTGTGAATGATCTTGAATGGTCCATAGAATCTAGGTGCTAATTTCACAACTGGGTGTTTATCTACACTTTGTAATCTACGTTTTTCTATTCTTAACCAAACATAGTCATCAACTTTGAAATTCATTACATGTCTTTTCTTATTGGCTTGTTTTGTATATGATTGCTGGGCTTTGGCAATCATTTCTTTGACCTCATAAAAAATAGTAGCATGCATGTTAGCAATATCATCAACACTCTCAATTCTATTTGATAAAGATGCAACAGGTGTAGACAATCTATAACCATAAATCTCTTCAAACGGTGCTTTCTTTGTGGCTGTGTATGGTGTATTGTTATATGCAAACTGCAGTAAATGTAAATGTGTATCCCATGTCTGTGGTTTAGAAATAGTATAAGCTCGTAAAAGATCTAAAATAGTACTGTTAGTGGCTTTTTTTTGTCCATTAGTTTCAGGATGAAATGCAGATGAGAAATCAATCTTTGTTCCTAGGTTAGCAAACAAAGTAATCCAAAAGTTATTACAAAATCGAGAATCATGGTCAGAAATAATAACTTTTGGTAATCCATGATTAGTGAAAATAGTTTTCAAAAACAATTGTGCTGCATGAGATGCTGTTAAAGTTTTCTTGCATGGAATGAAATATGCTTGTTTACTAAACCTATCTACAACAGTCCAAATCATATCATGGTTAGCTTTAGTGTTAGGTAAACCAGTAATAAAGTCCATAGAAATCTGTTCCCATGGTCTTGATGGAATAGATAAAGGCATTAGTAAACCATACCGTTTACCATGATGTCTCTTAACTCTTTGACAAAACAAACATTCAAAAACAAAGTTAGATACATCAATGTCCATATGTGGCCAATAAAAATCTTCAGTCAATGTACGCAAAGTAGATATAATACCTCTACGACCTTGATATGGAGGACAATGAATCTCATTTAAAACAAAAGATCTAAATGGAACTGTAACACATAATCTCTTTTCATAAAACATGAATCCATCATTATAAGACAATGAATCAATAGGAGTGCAGTTATTTTCAACTAATTTATTCCAATCAGATTGAAAAGTAATGTCTTGATGATAAGTATCTTTCATAGGGGTTAGAGAATCAAATGATATGACAGAGATATTATGAATGGTCCGTCTTCTACTTAAAGCATCAGGTATTACATTTTCTCTACCTGGTTGATATAGGATAAGGAGATGAAAACTCTGAATGAAAGCTGCCCATTTGATATGTCGGTCAAAGATTTGGGGCTGACTAAGTAGATGTCTAATACTTTGTTGGTTAGTCTTAATCATAAACTCAGAAGCCATTAAGTAATGTTTCCATTGTCTTAAAGCTTGTGCAACAACTAACAATTCTTTATTATATGTAGAATATTTACATTCAGATGGTTTCAGTTTACAGCTAGAATAGGCTATGGGATGATTATCTTGCATAAGTAGGGCTCCTATTCCAGATCCACTAGCATCAGTAACTACTAAAAAGAATGGTCTATTAAAATTAGGTAGTTGTAATATAGGAGCATGGGTTAATGCATGTTTCAATAAATCAAAATATTTATGTTGATTATCAGACCAATGATAAACAATACCTTTCTTTAAAAGTTTAGTCAAAGGCAAAGCAAGTAAGAAAAATTTCGCACAAACTTCCTGTAAAAACTAGCAAGACCTAGAAAAGAACGTAACTCATGCACATTTTTGGGTATAGGCCAGTTAAATATTGCTTCTATCTTCTTAGGGTCAACCTTAATACCTGCTGATGGCACAATATGACCTAAATATTCAATTTCTGTTTGAAAGAACTCACTCTTTTCCGGATTAGCATACAATTGATTATCTTTCAACAACTTGAAAACCAAAGACAGATGTTCATAATGTTCTTTCTCATTTTTACTGAATACCAAGATATCATCAAAGAATACTATAACACAATGCTGATATTTCAAAAATATGCGATTCATCATTCTACTAAATGTAGTAGGTGCATTAGTCAATCCAAAAGGCATCACTAAAAATTCATCATGTCCAAATTGTGTTCTAAATGTTGTTTTAAATATATCAGATTTATCTAATCTCACTTGATGATAACCAGATTTAAGATCTATTTTATTGAATATGGCAGAACCTTGTAGTTTATCCATAAGATCATCTACCCTAGGAATTGGATATCTATTCTTTATAGTAATCTTATTTAGGGTACGATAATCAATGCACATGTGATAAGTATTATTATTTTTCTTTACCAACAAAACAGGTGTGCCAAATGGAGAACTACTAGGTCTAATTAATCCTCTGTTTAATAATTCCTCAACTTGATTTTGAATTTCTTTCTGTTCAATCTGGTTATGCCTATATGGTACTTTACAGGGTGGTTGTGTACCAGGAATTAAATCTATTTTGTGGTCTTCAGGACGTGAAGAAGGTAGTCCAGGTGGTAAATCTTCAACAAAACAATCTTTAAATTGTGCAAAGAATTCTTTATGCCTAGGATGCATATGTTTTTCTTTAGCTTGAAGTTCATTCACCCAAATTAGATAAGATTTACTACTTTTGCGTAATGCACGTTTAGCTTGAGTATGAGTAAGCAGTGGAAAATTATTAGATGCATGCATACCATACAATGTAATGTGTTTTCCTTGAAAATGAATTTTAATTGAATACGTGGAATAATCTATGTCAGGATTATGCTGATGACGTCAATGCATACCTAAGATAATATCACTGGACTGTAATGGTACAACTAGAAAATTCCTTCTTTCAGTGTATTCACCAATTTGAATTTCTAAATCATGCACCTCTTGTGTTCCATTATACCTTGTGCCTAAGAATGTTGCTTTAATGCGATAATGCATAGGAACAGTTTGTAATTTCAATTCTTTCACTAACTTTGCAGAAATAAAATCATGTGTACTACCATCATCATGCAAAATAATCTTTTCTTTTCTATGCACTAAACATTTCATTGTCAACAAAGAATGCGGATTTGGCATACCTGGTAAAGTATCCGAAGGAGTAGCAATGTCGTCCTCATCTTCCGTAAAGTCAGGCATTTCCTCATGTTCTTTATCTTCCATTGCTCCAAGATAGTTGATATGGATAGGTGGCTTATTCGATTGGCAATTGGCTGCTAGATGTCCAGGTTGATGGCATTTGTAACACACTATAGGTTTGGCTTTAGATACATTGTTTGCAATGGCAGGAAGTTTAGGAATATTAGGATTTGGCTATGAAGATGGCTTAGGGTTTTGATTGGTATTTGATGGCAAAGGAGGTAGTTTTATCCAAGACTTATGGAAAGATGATGAAGGAAATCGACTTTGATTGAATCTTCTAAAATTTGAATTGAATTACTTAGAACCATAGTTACCATTTGCTTGAAATTGTTGTGGACGCTTGTCTCTTCCTTGAATCTTGTCTTCAGTGTCATGAGCTAAAGAAATTGCATCTTCAAGAGTTGCAAGCTTGAATATATTGACTTCAGCGTAGTAATGGCCAAGTAGTCCAGACATAAACTTGCGCTTGTGAGTCGCTTCAGGTATGTTTTCAAGCATGCGTAGTTGAAGTAAGGCATTCCAAAAGCATTCGGTGTACTGGGAAATAGGCTCACGATCTCTTTGCTGAAGAAGGTCCCATTGATTTATGGCTTTTTCATGGAATTGAGGAGGAAGGAAATTCTGCATAAATTGCTTTTTGAAACTCTCCCAGGTAGTGGGACAATTTAAGCTTTTAGGAACCACGGTCCACCAAAGAGATGCTCGATCCACTAAATGATTAGTGACACACTTAATTTTATCTTTTTCAGCGTATGTCTCTTCATGAAAGTAATCATCAAACTGATTGATGAATGCAAGAATAGTCTTTCCATATTGAGTTCCATTGAAAGTACGGAATTTGAAATTTCTTTTACTTATCTTTGTTTCTTTGAGGATGGATTGAGCTTCGAGAGTCGCATCAATAGTTCGTCGGATAAGATCTTCGGGTTGTGGTCCATCTTTGTCGACAGTCGATCGTTGTAAATTGGCCAATTAAACTTGCAAGGCTTACCGGGCTATTCGTTCTTCATCCAGCTGCATCATAATTAAATCTAACTTTTGTTCCATCGTAGGTTCAGGAAGATCACCTTCAGCCATTAAATCATCCATATTTTTTTCTGTCATCCTGTAAAAATTCAAAAGACCTCACACTCTCAAAATCCAATTAGCGGGATGAGCGTAGCTCAAAGTCGGGTATACAAGGCTTATAGATTTTTGTTTGGCTTTCACAGTCTTCGACTTTTGCGGTTGCGGGATTTGAAGTCTTCGTAAAATGTGTGTATGACATTCTGCGTGTGCTAAAACTGATTCAGCAAGTCTGTGTATGCGAATAGAGTCTTCTAGGGAACAACTTTGCAGTTCAGTGCTTATGTGCAAGAACAACCCTTATGGCAGTTTTTGGCATAAGTCAGTTTTGACCTCTGCTGACTTGCAGGACTTGCAGAGTTACAGAACTTAAGGAAATTGACCAACTTTGAAGATTTTTGTGACTTGTAACTTAGTTGATTAATCTTGGAGCTTAATCTGCTACTCACGACGAGTTTTTAGGGGGGGCATTTTTTCAGCCGCGCCGCCGAAATTCACGCTGAGATGCCGCCTTCAGAAATCGTCGATTTTATAAACTCAAGCTTTATAATAATCTTTTTAAGCTTTTAGCTAAAGCTCTAAACTTCTTGGCTATGGAGATGTAGCTTACTATACTGTTTCAAACGACTTGTTGAAGGATACAATGTCCAAATACAAATATCATAATCGTGTGCCCATGCGCATACAAAATAATAAATAAATATCCAAATCCTTAATAAATAGGCGCGACAAAATATAGGCACCATACCTAAGGTATGCGCCGATCAAAATATAAGTGATAACTCGAATACACGCTATCCTCCAATGCTTTCCTCTGCCACTGCTGCTATCTCTACACATCAACTGAAGCATTCAACAATCATTAGTAAAATAATACAATTAAACTGACAAAAGTGAATACCTAGCAGTCTTCAGCTACATAAATAAATGAACTGGCTAGAAATCAATCCTAACCTTAATTTATCATGAGTGCACACTCTAAACTCATAAATATTTATTAATTTAATATGTATTTTGCGGAATCACCCGCTATGAAATCATCCATGTACACACTAAATTAATGAAATGCCCGAAAAGGATAGGCGTCCCCATCAACTTCTCGCACAAAGAATCCACTTTGTGTATGAGCCCCAGTCAACAAAGTTTACAGAGTCCACCGTAAAACCTCACGGAATCCACCGTGGCACAGAATCCACCGTGAAATATGCCTCCTGGCATCCCCATCAACTTCTCGCACAAAGAATCCACTTTCTGTATGAGCCCCGGTCAACAAAGTTTACAGAGTCCACCGTAAAACCTCACAGAATCCACCGTGGCACAGAATCCACCGTGAAATATGCCTCCTGGCATCAGTGGCACATCCATCTCATTTCCCATTCTCTTTGAACCAAGTGCGGCATGGATGTGCTTCAGTTTAGGTATCTCTGCGTAAAGTAGGATATCAAGGACCCGACATTAGAATGCTGTCAGGAGACCTTGACCACTAGGAAATTGGATTTCAAGTTGATCCCAGTGGGTTTGGCCATGAACGTTCCGTTACGAGGTAGACTCAAGAAACCCTAGGCGACAAATCCGATAACATTCCATGGGAGTGCCAGGCAGCGTCACTTAGATTCATCTCTCGATGGACTACTAAAAACATGTTGCCTGGACAACCGATAGGCGGGCACATTACAGAATGCTTGTGTTTTCGAGACTCTAAAGGGCGAGGCCATGAAGTGGTATTCAAGCCTTCCAAGAGGGTCAGTCAAAACCTTTGAGAAACTATGTGATAAATTCCTACATGAGTATGAGAATAAGGTTTCCATAACTTAGGTCTTGAGACAACTTATACGGATTTGACAAGAGTCATATACCTCTGTCAAAGATTACAAAAGATCCTTTGATGAAATTTTGAAGTCTTGGCCAAGGAAAGTCAGTGAAGTCTAGAATATGTGCTTGGGAAACTCTTTATTCTTGTAATATTCCGATTCGCTAATAGAAGCACATGCGTGAACCGCCTCAAATGAAAAAGAAAAATTGGATAAATGAAAAAAATATATATTCCCCCTTATCCCCCCAGCCGACTGACGAGTTGGAGGGGGAGGAAAATAGAAGGAGCAATTAAGCTCCTTGGTGGAGCTTGGAATGAGGGGGGGAAACATGCGTGATGACACGCAGGGGAGGGAAGATCCCCCTCCCCCCCACTATTTAAATGAGGGGCCGCAGGCTGAAGGGGGCCCGCCGAATGATGAAGAGGACGAAGCTGCCGTGAATGCGTGAGGGTGGTCATGAAGAAGGGAGTGCCACCATATCGTCGTGCTGAGAGAGAGAGAGGGCCTGAGGGAGGGAGAAGTCGTCGTGCTGTCAACGCGAGAGAGAGAGAGAGGGCCTGAGGGAGGGAGAAGCCGAAGGACATAGCCACGCGTGCTGGGGAGGAACCGCCACGATTTTCTGCCACCTGGACATCGCCATCGACAGACGACCCTAAAACCCCTTCCCTCCACCCCCCACGTGCCCTTCGTAAGGCTTCTAGAAGGCCCTTGGAAGCTTCCAAGGGGCCTTCTTAAGCCCCCTTTTCCACACCTTTGCCTATTTTTTCCCCCCTCCAAAAATTTCCCCTTAAGGCCCCTAAGCCCCCTTGTCCCCCCCCCCCCCAGGTTTTAAAAACCTTTAGCCCCATTTCACCCTCGTGCTAAAACCCCTTACCTTCACTTTGAAGTCACTCCCCCTAAAAGCACGAAGACCTTAAGGGTCTTATTACTTTTTCCTCCGTGTCTTATCACCCCTCTTATCCTTTAAGCCTACAACACCTCCGTGTTAGATCCTTCCCTAGCCCTTCCCTTATGGCGTATTGAAACCCCTTACCTCCAAGTTAACCCAAGGTCTTTCGACCTCACTTATAATCCTTGTGGTTACTATATTTCCTTGAAGTTCATTTCCACACCTTGTGTCTTTTCCACACCTTTTTATTCCCGTTCGTGCGAGCTTACAAAGGCCATTAAGCCTTCCCCATGGCTTCAATGGGTCTTAGTTGTAAAAGATTCTAAAACACCCTTTCGAATTTTCGAATTCAAGGGGGGAGCCTTCCAAAAAAACTACTTTGACGAACGGTACAAGGGAGCGACGGTGGAATTCTTGTTGAGATATCGAGCTCCACTCGTGATACGCCAGGGTGACCGTTGTGTATTTATGTCACCGACTTGTCAGTTGCAGATGCGGTTGGTACACCGCCCCTGAATAATAGCTACATGATAGCTATCCTTATCTACTCTAGTTCGTGGCTCAGTTAGTATGCCACCTTAGTTAGTTGAGTTTGGTTTGAGACCCATATCTAGGGTTCTTCTATTTCTTTGTACTTGAGTTCTTTTGGCTTATACAACTAAGAAGAGAAAAACTGTTTTCAGCCTCCACCCTTGTGTGTCTTCCCCCATTGTGCAAGCAAGAAAGCTTCAAGCGAGACTCCTTCCTTCTCTCCCACAATCTTGACATGGTATCAGAGCCTTGTTCGTGGTAAGGAGCTCAAGAAAGCAAGCCAAGCTCGCGGTGGTCTGGTAAGAGGAGCAGTGTTGCTTTCATTTTCTGTTTTGGGAGCAGATCTCTGCAGGTAGCACAGCCGGAAATTGCAGGAGTGCATTGTCTCAGGTTGAGACGCCCTTCGCGGTGAAGCAAGAGGGCAGTATATGCTGCGGGAGGGGGCTTTAGCCCTTGGCGACCTTGATTTTTTGATTTGAGGCCATTTTGGGGACTGTTTTGCAGACGGAAGCTTTCTGCACGCACTCAGGAAAAGGCTCAGTTTTATGCTGTGCAGCCACTGTTCTACAGGTCGGTGAAAAGTTACTGTAGAAATTGCATCGTATGCTTGTGCGCAGAGACATTGGGAGTTTCAGAATCATCCTTGGTTCCTGTTTATGCAAAATCGTCACTAGGAAGTGACTGTGTGGTCAAATACCACTTTCGCCAGTTTTGCAGATTTGCCCTTGTGAGGGTGAAGCTGTGTTTTTTGCAGTGACAGAATTTCTTGCAGTATTCTGTAATGGCGTCTGATTCTCTTTCACAGATTGTCACTGAAAAGCTTGACAAGAACAACTTCCAGGCATGGAAGTTTAGAATGACGAATTTCCTTATGGGAAAAGGATATTGGGAATTTGTTGCAGGAAATGAAGAAGAACCAGTTCTTCCTGATGTTCCCAATCAACAACAAATGCAGGCATTTAAAACATGGCATGAGAGAGCCAGGAAAGTTATGTACTGGCTGTCTATCAGCATTTCAGACTCTATGATTGTGCATATTCAAGATGCAAGTACGCCAAAGGAGGCATGGGATACTTTGTCAAAAATGTATAGCACAAATACACAAGCCAGGAAAATGCAGCTCAAGCAAGAGTTGCACAATGTGCAAAGAGAAAATATGAGCATCAACGACTACCACATGAAGGTGAAGAAGATTGCAGATGCACTTGCTTCCATTGGGTCGCCAGTGGAAGATGATGATTTAGTTTCCGTGACCTTGAATGGTCTAGGAAAGGATTATGCACAGTTTCGGACATCCATTTCAGTTCGTGAAAGATTTCCTGATTTTGAGGAGTTGATTGCTCTTCTAATTTCTGAGGAGCAGAGAAATGGTGGTGCATCTTCTTCAGGAGGAACTTCAAAAGAAGCTGTCTTCTACTCAAATGCTGGAAGAGGTAGAGGCAGAGGTAGAGGAGGCCGATTTGGAGGCCGTGGCAGAAATCAGAATATGCAGCAAACTCAAGAAAACCAGTCCTATGGAGGAGGACGTGGTAACTCTAGAGGCAGGGGGAGCCAAAGAGGTCGTGGTGGATGGCAAAGAGGCCAAAATGCAAACAGTAATGTTGAATGCTACTACTGTGGTAAAATGGGTCATATGGCTAAAGACTGCTATAAAAAGCAGAATGACATCATGAATGGAAAACTGCAACAAGGAAATTATGCATCCTCTAGTAGACAGGGTGATGACAGAAATGAGCATTTGTTCATGCTGCAGCACATGAACAATTCTGTGACAAGTGCAGAAGAAAGCAATGATGTATGGTATGTTGACTCAGGTGCATCAAACCACATGACAGGTCATGCAGAATGGATGGAGGATGCAAGGAAAATGAAAAAACCAGGATTTGTGGAGACTGGTGATGATACTGCACATCCTATTGTGCAGATTGGAAAAATTCCCTTGTCTATGCAGGGTGGGAAAAAGAAATACCTGTCCGATGTATTTCATGTCCCGAATATTACCAAGAATCTGGTTTCAGTTGGTCAAATGGTTGAACAGGGCTTGCAGGTCAGATTTAATCCTCATGGATGCTTTGTTGAGGATATGAAAAATAAAGGTCGCTTGATAGCAAAAGGAAAGAAGAAGGGCAGAATGTTTACATTGGATGCAAACATGTCTGAATTGAGTGCAGCAATGTTTGCACATGGGACCGGTGTAGTTGCAGATATTGATATCTGGCATAAACGCATTGGTCATGTTAATGTACAGCGACTTAAATCAATGCAGGCCCAAAATATTGTTGCAGGATTGCCCAAATTCAAGGTTGCAGAAATGCATAAGGTATGTGAAGCCTGTCAGTTTGGAAAACAGGCAAGGAAACCATTTCCTAGACATGTTCAAGAGAGTGAGAAGCCATTGGAATTAATTCACTCTGATGTGTGGACAACTAAAGCTGCATCTCTTGGAGGCTGTCATTATTTTGTCAGTTTTATTGATGACTATAGCAGAAAAGTTTGGGTGTATTTTATGAAAAAGAAAAGTGAAGTTTTTGGGCATTTCAAAACTCTTAAAGCTATGGTTGAAAAAGAAACAGGCTTGCAGATAAAATGCCTAAGGTCAGATGGAGGGGGAGAGTACCTCTCAAATGAGTTTGCAAAGTTCTTGCAGGAGCATGGCATAAAGCAGCAATATTCATGCAGTTATACCCCACAACAAAATGGAATTGCAGAAAGGAAAAACAGGCATATTGGAGAGGTATCTCGTGCCATGCTCAATGAAAAAGACTTGCCAGATTTTTATTGGGCTGAAGCAGTTGCTACAGCAGTCTACATAATGAACAGGACTCCCACTGCAGCAATACATGGAATGACTCCAGAGGAGAGGTATACTGGTAGGAAACCAGATATTTCTCATTTGAAAATTTTTGGTTGCATTGCCTATGTACATGTGCCAGATGAGCTGAGATCCAAGTTGGATCCAAAAGCTGAGAAGTGCATCTTTATTGGTTACTCTCTGCAGCAAAAAGGGTATAGATGCTATAACCCTTCTACTCGTAAGTTTACAGTGAGCAGAGATGTTGTTTTTGATGAGATGAGTAGCTGGTATAAACCAGTAAATGTGATTGATGATGAAGATGCACAAAATGGTAATGCTACACAGAATTCACAGCAGCAGTCACAAAATATTAGTGGACCTGCAGCGTCCTCTAGCAGTGGTTCACATTCTTCGCCATGGACAGGCAGATTGAGATCAGGAGAATCTTCTCAAAGCAATGCAGATAGTGGTATGCAGGTATCACGAAAAGGAAAAGAGAAGGTTGATCAGCCCATGTTTGATGTGAATGCAGGTCACTCTTATGTGGATGGTGAATCCAGTGGCTCAGAACAGAGCATTGATGATGAGTTGGGTATTCCTTCTATTGTTACACCTGGAGTAAGGAAGACCAGGGATGTTTTGAGAGCACCTGGGAGTGAACCTACTTTGCGCAGGTCTACGAGAGCTAGGTATCCTGTGGATAGGCTGAAATATGATGGATTTACAGCCATTCACTATGCATATATGGTCAAAGTGATACAGGAACCAGAACCCACATCTTTTGAGCAAGCCATGGGAAAAGAAAAATGGGAGAAAGCCATGGATGAAGAAATGGATGCCTTGGAAGAAAATGCTACATGGGAGTTAGTACCTTTGCCTAAAGGTAAGAATGCAATTGGCTGTAAGTGGGTTTATAAGGTGAAGCACAATGCAGATGGTTCTGTGAACAGATACAAGGCAAGATTAGTAGTCAAGGGGTATGCACAAACATATGGCATTGACTATGAAGAAACATTCAGTCCAGTTGCAAGGATGGCAACTGTAAGAGCAGTCATTGCTATGGCTGCATCAAAGGGATGGTCTTTACATCAGATGGATGTAAAGAATGCCTTCTTGCATGGTGATTTGCAAGAAGAGGTCTATATGGAGCAGCCACCAGGTTATGTGCATGCTGTTCATCCTGAGTTTGTTTGCAGGTTGAAGAAAGCCTTGTATGGCTTGAAGCAAGCACCTAGAGCATGGTCTGACAAGATAGGACAATATCTTGTCACTATTGGCTTTCAGATTTCCAAGGCAGATTTCTCACTTTATGTGAGAAAAACAGAGAAAGGTATTATGCTGCTTGTCATTTATGTTGATGATTTGATTATGACAGGTGACAGTGATGAAGATATCCTTCATGTGAAAATGCTATTGAAGCAGAAGTTTGAGATGAAGGATTTGGGAGAGCTGCGTTATTTCTTGGGCATTGAGGTGATTAGATCACCAAGTGGGATACAGCTCTTGCAGAGGCAGTATGGATTGGACATGCTGTCCAAATATGGGATGACAGGCTGTAAGCCTATTTCAGTTCCTTTGGAGCAAAATGTGAAGCTGAGCACAGATGCAGGTGAGCTTCTAGAAGACCCTACTATGTACAGACGCATAGTAGGAAGTTTGATTTATATGACTATTACCAGGCCAGATTTGAGCTATGCTGTTGGATTGGTAAGTCAGTTTATGCAGGCTCCAAGGAAACCACATTTGGATGCGGCTAGACGCATACTTAGGTATGTGAAGTCCACATTGCAGTATGGACTATTTTATGAGACTGGGGTTCAGATACAGTTGCATGGATACACTGATGCTGATTGGGCTGGTAGTATTTCTGATAGACGATCTACCAGTGGATATGTATTCTCTTTTGGGAGTGCTGCAGTCACTTGGAGCAGCAAGAAACAGCCTACAGTTGCCTTGTCGAGCACAGAGGCTGAGTACAGGGGTGCAGCAATGGCTGCATGTGAGGTAGCTTGGTTGCATAAGCTACTTTATGATATGCATCAGTCTACAGATGGGCCAGTTGTCATTTATTGTGACAACATGAGTAGTATACACTTGGCAAATAACCCAGTCTATCATGCTAGAACAAAGCACATTGAGGTGCATTATCACTATGTGCGAGAGAGGGTTTTACTAGGTCTTATTGATCTAGTTTATGTCAGCACAGAGGATCAGGTAGCTGACATATTCACGAAGGCATTGGGCGCAGAGAAGCTGCGCAAGTTCAGAGACCTGCTTGGTGTGCAGGAATTGGGATTGAGCTCGAGGGGGAGTGTTCAGATATCGAGCTCCACTCGTGATACGCCAGGGTGACCGTTGTGTATTTATGTCACCGACTTGTCAGTTGCAGATGCGGTTGGTACACCGCCCCTGAATAATAGCTACATGATAGCTATCCTTATCTACTCTAGTTCGTGGCTCAGTTAGTATGCCACCTTAGTTAGTTGAGTTTGGTTTGAGACCCATATCTAGGGTTCTTCTATTTCTTTGTACTTGAGTTCTTTTGGCTTATACAACTAAGAAGAGAAAAACTGTTTTCAGCCTCCACCCTTGTGTGTCTTCCCCCATTGTGCAAGCAAGAAAGCTTCAAGCGAGACTCCTTCCTTCTCTCCCACAATCTTGACAATTCTAAGGAGAAGTTATAAAGCTTCCTCTACGTCTAAAGGACTACAATTGCGATGCCTCCTAAGAAAGTCCAAGGCGTAGCCGCGGGAGGGTCATCCCCCGGTATCCATGTGGATATCTCACCCCAAAACCAGGTTTTTCTTCTTGTCTTTAATTCGGTTTTGAAGTCGATCTTGCAAAGAGAAATTGTTAGGGATTGGATATATTTGTCCGAGTTATTTGTAATAAAGGAGTTTAGCTTATTTGAATGAATGATAACGAATAGAACTTAGTTTCCTTCGAGTTGCATCAAGCATTATAGATTACGAGCAAGATTATCCATTTACTATAGTAGTATATTTTAAATCCTAAGGTGTAGAAATTATATCTTGCACCATTAGTCTTATTCCTTTCACAACGAATCATTGTAAATGGTTAAATTCATGAAAGGTTTCTTTCGATGCTCAAATTACTAGGAAGTTATCTTTGCTAATTGCACATCTTAGCAAGGCAAATGTTGTTATTTGGCATGAGTTCATCTATAAGGAAAACGGAAGTTAGAATTAAACCGTATTGATTGGAAAGTATGCCTGACCCTAACCAAGGGGGTTGTTGACCGAACCCGCCGCGAGAGGTCTCTCCGTTGAGCTCTACTTGGAGTAGGAGGACGCTTGGGTGCCAGGGGGGCTCTGGCCGTAAATCCCTCGCCTTCCGGGTCCTGCACAAGAGGCTAACGTGACTCGAGATTGGATCTCGAGGCCCACATACTAGTTTACGGGCGGAAGCTTGGAATAGTGATCCCTGGGAATCATTGGATAGCCTTGGGCGGATTATGGACAAGTCTACGGGCGGAACTCCTTGTATTTCAAAGATAAAATGATGAAATGTTAAAAGAACTTGCTTGATATTGTTTTCCTATGTCACGTGATAAGATTACGTGAAGGAACCAATGCTTAACGGGATTAATTAAAGAAGCTGATTGTTATATGTCAAATTAATGTGTTAGATAATTACATAACTAAAACAAAACGAGAAAAGTGCGGAGGATGCGCCATGGGTCCGTCCTACGGTTGGGTGGTCCAGAACTTTTCTCAAAAATCTCGAAGAACAACTGGATGATGATCATCATCAAAACAAATAACGAGAACGATGACCTAGAGTTACGTCTTACCTGGTTTACACTGTTTTAGGGGAACAGAATGGGACTATGCCTTATGGCAGAGAGGTTGAGCCTTGCATCCCTCTCATTTCCCATTCTCCTTGAACCAAGTGCAGCATGAATCCGCTTCGGACCTGGCGTTTCTGCGTAAAGTAGTTCGCTCGGGTCTGACGCTAGTTGCTTTTAGCTAATGACCAATCAGGAAAACCCTAATTCCGGTCGATCCTAAGTGGGAAATAGCCAGGATACTTCCGCTACGTGGCAGACGCGGGAAGACCTAGATCGCAAAACCCATACATTCCATGGGAGTGCCGGGCGGAGTTTTCTAGACATCCTTTTCGATGGACTGCTAAGGCGTGTCTTGGATGATACTAGGGGACACATTACAGTTGGTATCAGAGCCGACCAATAACGGAATTTCTTTAATAAAATCTCAATTAAATGAAGTAAAGAAATTGCTACTATCCAAACATTTTCTTACCTTCAATGCTGTCTTGCAGAGTTATGAAGCGTGGAACAAATTTTTGGTATTTCGGGTCATGTTTATGACTGCAATGCATTCTCCCCTTTATAGACAAAGAATTGGGATGATAAACATCCTGGAGCAGATTTATAATCCATCACCTTTATACATAGAACGAAGATGGACGGGGTCTTCAGGAATCTACTATATAGCTGCCCACCGGTTTGCTTATCTACAGACCAACCTAAAGAGGATCAAGTGGTTGGAAGACTTGAAAGTCGTGAAACTGTTCATTTTTGTGGAAGCTCACGTAAATTCGACTTTACATATTCAAGGTCGGAGGGTTGAAATGAACTCATATGTATATGAGGAAGTAACCCGTGTAATCCCAGCTCAGAGGATTAAAGTGTTGGGCCGCCATGAGAAGTATGGATTCCAACGGAAAGGGTATCCTGAACTTCCAATGAACTATCGATTCCTAAAAATCCATGACCCAAAACCCTACTATTACACAGTTCTTGTAGACAAATGCAATACAATGTTGTTCTCCCCAAACTGAATGTAATGATTGGATTATCATCACAGGAAACATTGTAGAAGGCTATGCCCATGCAAATACAAATAAAGACTTCTTTTTATCAATATCTAGCTGTGCATAAGAGTTGTTAAAAAGTTAAGTAGCTACATTGTTTACGAGATAGTTGAACTAAAAATGAAAGATAAGCTAACATCGATTATCATATAATAACATTAAGAAAACTTTTTAACCAAGCACAACCCCAGGTACAGGCTCCAAATTCGCCTCCTACATCAAGTACTGCTGTGACCCAGGAGAAGAAGTTCCTCCTCAAGCAGATAAAGCCACCCGAGTTTGATGGGAGAGGCAGATTCGTCCAGGTTGATGCTGAAATTTGGATTGAATCCATGGAGGATTACTTTGAAGCAGCTGGTACTGCACCTACCAATCAGGCCATGCTCGCCAAGTTAAAACTCACCGGCGAAGCCAGACTTTGGTGGAAGCAATGGTGTAGGGATCAAAGGACTTCAGAGGGGTTCGTTACCTGGGAGAAGTTGAAGAAAGCCATGCAGGGAAGATATTTGCCACCTGCATATCGTATGCAAAAAATGAATGAGTTCTACGAGCTAAAACAGCTAGGACTCACTCTTGACGCATACTACTCTAAATTCGTCTCACTTTTAAAGTATGCGCCACAGATGGACATGATGCAGCAGGTGTCCAAATTTTATGCGGGCTTAAATCCACTCATAAATACTCGTTTCGAATCTATGCGACCATCAGATCTTCAGGATGCACTCATTCGAGCGGCTCCTATAATTCAGGAGGTGCAAGCTAGACCAAGGGGTAACAAAACTTGGTCCTATAGTGACCCGAACAGAGGAGCATTCAGACCTCAAATGAAGAGAGTTCAAGGTCATAATCAGGACAAAGGAAGAAAGCAAGGATAAATAACGTCAACAACTTTGTTCCTACTCAAAGTAACGACCGAAACCTCCGTTGTTTCCACTGCAATGAACCCGGTCACTTCAAGAGGCAATGTCCCAAGCTCAGCGGAGGACATCGGCAAACACCTTTCCAAAGTGCAGGCCACGGTCAAGGAGCCGCCACCTGTGGAAGAGGAAGAACTGTCTGCATTGCCAATAGGCAAAGATGCGAAGAAGAAGAAGAAGAGGAAGATCCGACTATGGAAGCAAAATTCGAAAGAGCGACATTCCATGCCGCTTTACACAAGAAAGGGCCGAATCGCCAGTTCTCAGTGATTCAGACACCGTCGGACTATCAAGGTAAAGGTTTCAAAACCTTGATTGATTGTGGCAGTATACATTCCTTTATCTCACCAGCATGTGCAAAAAGATTAGGAATAGCCACAGTAGAAGCACCTACCCTGCTTGTGGAATTGGCAAACGGTCGTGAGGTAACTTGTACCAGGAAAACTGCTAAGGTGGAATTCTTTCTGGGAGGAAAGAAGACCTCAGTCAAATTCAGAGTCATGAATTTAGGTATCCATGAGTGTCTACTCGGGATGGATTGGCTTAAGCCTAATGACGCCCACATCCACTGTGTAAAGGGTCAAGTTTCCTTTCGAAACGCAAAAAGGGAATTTGTCACAACTCAAGGTGAGGCAGGAGTGCCAAGAATCCAATTAGCCAAAGTATCTCGGATCATAAAAGGAGTTAGAAAAGGATTACTCGTTTACCTGATCAAACTCAACAAGTTAGATCAAAAGCAAGAGTTTCATGAAGGACCTTCTTGGCTAAAGGAATACGCTGACGTATTCCCTGAGGAATTGATTGAACTTCCGCCTCCAAGAGAAGTAGATCATGAGATTAGGCTAGTGCCTGGAGCTGCACGAATCGCAAAAAGACCTTATAGAATGTCCATACGGGAAGCAATTGAGTTGAAGGAACAACTCAAGCAATTGTTAGATCAAGGTTACATCCGGCCTAGCAACTCACCGTGGGGAGCTCCAGTACTATTCCAGAAAAAGAAAGATGGGACACTTCGACTATGTATTGATTACCGAGGGTTGAATCAATCAACAGTCAAGAATAAGTATCCTATTCCTAGAATAGATGAGCTTCTTGATCGTCTTCAAGGTACAAAGATCTTCTCCAAGATTGATCTCAGGTCAGGTTACTATCAGATAAGGATCAAGATATTCCAAAGATGGCCTTCAATACGAGATATGGGCACTTTGAGTTCCTGGTTATGTCATTCGGGCTTACAAATGCACCTGCCACCTTAAATAGATTAATGCAAGATATCTTTAGACCATATCTTGATGATTTCGTGCTTGTCTTCTTCGATGATACTTTAGTCTATTCTAAACAGGAAGAAGATCATGAACCTCAACTTCGGATTGTCCTTGAGACAATGAGGTCTCATAAGCTGTATGCAAAAATGAAGAAGTGTGCATTCTTCAAGCGTCAGATTGAATATCTGGGATTCATAGTATCATCAGAAGGAATATCAGTAGACCCAGCCAAGGTCAGAGATGTGCTTGAATGGCCAATACTAGTATCCATCAAGGAGATACGTAGCTTTCTTGGATTGACAAGATGGTATAGGGTCTTCATCAAAAACTATGCTTTGATTGTAGCACCTCTTACAGAATTACTAAAGAAGCAGACTTCCATTACATGGTCAACTTCCAAACAAAATAGCTTCGACAAATTGAATCAAAGTTTGGTATCAGCACCTACTCTAAAACTTCCTAACCTCAATAAGGAGTTCGAGGTATTAACTGATGCTAGCATTCTTGCCTTGGGGTGTGTACTTATGCAGGAAGGTCATCCAGTAGCATACTCTTCAAGGAAATTGAAGAGTCATGAAAAGAATTATGCCACGCATGATCTGGAATTACTAGTTGTCATCCATGCTCTAAAGCTTTGGAGACACTACCTGTTGGGTAACAAGTTTACTCTAGTAACCGATCATAAGAGTCTCAAATGGATTTTTACCCAGAACGAGCTCAACATGAGGCAACGTTGGTGGATTGAAGTATTGGAGGAATTTGATTTTGAAATCAAGTACCGACCAGGGAAGGAGAATGTAGTTGCCGATGCACTCAGTCGCAAGGCATTCCTAAATTCCCTAATCTTGCAAAATCCATCAAAGGCCAGATCTCTGGCTACAAAAGTATCAATGCCAAACAACCCTATACTTGAACTAGCTAGAGAAGAAGCATGCCATGATTTGGCCTACCAAACAATGATAAAGGAAATACCTACCAAGGAGCAGAATCAGAAGTTGCAAGCTAAGTATCAGGAATTTTCCATTGATAATGGACTTGTCTACTACAGAACAAGGCCATGTATACCAAGAAGCCAGCCACTTAAGCAGAAGATATTATGGGAAGCTCATGATTCTCCTTTCGCAGGACATCCTGGCTATGCTAAGACTCTTAATGCAGTTAGGAAGAGCTATCATTGGGAGAGGCTTAAAGGTGACATTCTCAAATATGTCACTAAGTGTTTATCTTGCCAACGTATCAAAGCCGAACATGTCATGATGCCAGGGAAACTGCAACCGCTTGACATTCCCCAAATGAAATGGGAATTCATCAGTATGGATTTTGTTGTGGGCCTACCCCAAGTCCAAGGAGGATACAATTCCATTATGGTTGTGGTTGACATGCTTACCAAGGTTGCACACCCGATTCCAGTAAAGACACATTATAAAGCCTCCGACATTGCGAGATTGTTTATCAAGGAGATATTCAAGCTACATGGGTTACCTAGAAGAATCGTTAGTGATCGAGATTCTCTCTTCACATCACACTTCTGGAGAGCTATCTTTGAAGCTATTGGGACTCAACTCTGTTTTAGCACCGCCTACCATCCCCAAACGGATGGCTAAACAGAGCGAGTAAATCAAGTCATCGAGGATATGCTTAGGGCATAGTTCGGTCGAGAGCCGAAGAGGTGGATTCAATTCTTGCCTTTGGTTGAATTTCCCTACAATGCTTCTTACCAGCAGAGCATTTAGATGACTCCTTTCCAGGCATTGTATGTTCATGATTGTCGAAGTCCCCTAAACTTTTCTGATCCAACCCTAAGAGTTGAAGCGTCAAGACAGATGTTGGAGGACATGGATGATCAAATAAGGTCAATAAGACAAGACATACAAGCGGCCAAGGATAGACAAAAGGCATACGCAGATTTGAAACGTCAAGAAAGGGTCTTCGAAGAAGGAGACATGGTCTTCATTCGTGTACAGGGTATTGTGGGCCGTACAAAATCCTCAAATGCCTAGGACCCAATGCTTATAGATTGCAACTCCATGAGAACCTAAAGGTTCACAATGTATTCCATATCAGCCTCTTTAAAAAAAATGTACCCAACCCTAATCATGTACTTGTTGACCAACAAATTGTAATGCCTATTCAAGGAGTCCTTGAACTAAGGCCGGATAGGATCTTAGATGTTAGGGAAAGACAGTTAAGATCTAGAACCCTGAGAGAATGCCTCATCCAGTGGAAAGATTATCCCGAAGAGGATGCCACTTGGATAGATGAAAGCTCTCTCAACCATCGATATCCCCAGTTTGTCTCGAGATAAGGACATCTCGATTCCTCCAAGGGGGAGAGAATATAATATTCCGATTCGCTAATAGAAGCACGCGCGTGGACTGCCTCAAATGAAAAAGAAAAATTGGATAAATGAAATTTTTTTTAATTCTCCCTTATCCCCCCAGCCGACTGACGAGCTGGAGAGGAAGGGAAATAGAAGGAGCAATTAAGCTCCTTGGTGGAGCTTGGAATGAGGGGGGGAAACATGCGTGATGACACGCAAGGGAGGGAAGATCCCCCTCCCCCCCACTATTTAAATGAGGGGCCGTAGGCTGAAGGAGGCCCGCCAAATGATGAAGAGGACAAAGCTGCCATGAATGCGTGAGGGTGGTCGTGAAGAAGGGAGTGCCGCCATATCGTTGTGCTAAGAGAGAGAGAGGGCCTGAGGGAGGGAGAAGCCGAAGGACATAGCCGTGCGTGCTAGGGAGGAACTGCCACGATTTTCTGCCACCAGGACATCGCCGTCGACAGACGACCCTGAAACCCCTCCCATCCACCCCCCACGTGCCCTTCGTAAGGCTTCTAGAAGGCCCTTGGAAGCTTCCAAGGGGCCTTCTTAAGTCCCCCTTTTCCACACCTTTGCCTATTTTTTCCCCCCTCCAAAAATTTCCCCTTAAGGCCCCTAAGCTCCCTTGTTTCCCCCCCCCCCCCCCCCCCGATTTTAATTCCCCTAAGCCCCCTTGTTTCCCCCCCCGGTTTTAATTCCCCTAGGCCCCTTGTTCCCCCCCCCTGGGTTTTAAAAACCTTTAGCCCTATTTCACCCTCGTGCTAAAACCCCTTACCTTCACTTTGAAGTCACTCCCCCTAAAAGCACGAAGACCTTAAGGGTCTTATTACTTTTTCTTCCGTGTCTTATCACCCCTCTTATCCTTTAAGCCTACAACACCTCCGTGTTAGATCCTTCCCTAGCCCTTCCCTTATGGAGTATTGAAACCTCTTACCTCCAAGTTAACCCAAGGTCTTTCGACCTCACTTATAATCCTTGCGGTTACTATATTTCCTTGAAGTTCACTTCCGCACCTTGTGTCTTTTCCACACCTTTTTATTCCCGTTCGTGCGAGCTTACAAAGGCCATTAAGCCTTCCCCATGGCTTCAATGGGTCTTAGTTGTAAAAGATTCTAAAACACCCTTTCGAATTTTCGAATTCAAGGGGGGAGCCTTCCAAAAAAACTACTTTGACAAACGGTGCAAGGGAGCGACGGTGGAATTTTAAGGAGAAATTATAAAGCTTCCTCTACGTCTAAAGGACTACAATTGCGATGCCTCCTAAGAAAGTCCAAGGCGTAGCCGCGGGAGGGTCATCCCCCGGTATCCATGTGGATATCTCACCCCAAAACCAGGTTTTTCTTCTTGTCTTTAATTCGTTTTTTAAGTCGATCTTGCAAAAAGAAATTGTTAGGGATAGGATATATTTGTCCGAGTTATTTGTAATAAAGGAGTTTAGCTTATTTGAATGAATGATAACGAATAGAACTTAGTTTCCTTCGAGTTTCATCAAGCATTATAAATTACGAGCAAGATTATCCATTTACTATAGTAGTATATTTTAGTTAAATCCTAAGGTGTAGAAATTATATCTTGCACCATTAGTCTTATTCCTTTCGCAACGAATCATTGTAAATGGTTAAATTCGTGAAAGGTTTCTTTCGATGCTCAAATTACTAGGAAGTTATCTTTGCTAATTGCACATCTTAGCAAGGCAAATGTTGTTATTTGGCAGAAGTTCATTTGTAAGGAAAACGGAAGTTAGAATTAAACCGTATTGACTGGAAAGTAACTTGTCACAAGGATAGCAAAACCGTGACAAAACGATTAATATTACCTCCCAAAAATTATCCAAATCAATCTAAACATAGAAATACTCATACCCTAAGCATTTGACTACTTTCCTTACTGTAGGGACAATAAATTCGTAAAGATAGGGAACTAGGGTTTGTCCCTAAGGTTCTTAAAAGAAGAAACCCTAGGCCTGACATACGTCAGCTTAAAGGATCTAAACAGATTATTCCATCATAGGACTTGCGCAACAAGTACGAAATCATTTAGTCTTGTGATTGAATCACAAGGAGAAAGGGAAAAAAACCCTCATCAAGGATGGTAGATCCCTACGCAAGTTATCTTGCAAAGGGACGTATTTTTTGGATATCCTTCTAAATAAGGACAGTTGTAAACCTGAAACTAGCATATCCAAGGAACTTTAGGGTTAACCAAGTTGGATATGCCCTACACCGGAATGTAAAAGATCTTGCCAATTTACAAGACACCTTGGGAAAGAGTGCTGATACACTCAAAAAGGAAAGAACACTTCCTTAGCAGTTTACCACACAACTCGGTTGATTAATGGAAATGTTTGTGCTTGCTAGAGATTTTAGGACTCTGTTTGAATTATGAATTACAAATTAAATGAGTACCTATACTTTAGGTTAAAGGCCTGAAGGGAGAGGCAGCTTCAGTTACCCCCGACTGCCTGCCTAACCCTAACCAAGGGGGTTGTTGACCGCGCCGAGAACGTGGACCAAACCCGCCGCGAGAGGTCTCTCCGTTGAGCTCTACTTGGAGTAGGAGGATGCTTGGGTGCCAAGGGGGGCTCTGGCCGTAAATCCCTCGCCTTCCGGGTCCTGCACAAGAGGCTAACGTGACTCGGGATTGGATCTCGAGGCCCGCATACTAGTTTACGGGCGGAAGCTTGGAATAGTGATCCCTGGGAATCACTAGATAGCCTTTGAGTGGATTATGGACAAGCCTACGGGCGGAACTCCTTGTATTTCAAAGATAAAATGATGAAATGTTAAAAGAACTTGCTTGATATTGTTTTCCTATGTCACGTGATAAGATTACGTGAAGGAACCAGTGCTTAACGGGATTAATTAAAGAAGCTGATTGTTATATGTCAAATTAATGTGTTAGATAATTACATAAATAAAACAAAACGAGGAAAGTGCGGAGGATGGGCCATGGGTCCGTCCTACGGTTGGGTGGTCCCAATTAGCTGGGAACTTTTCTCAAAAATCTCGAAGAATAGCGGGATGATCAGCATCATCAAAACGAATAACGAGAACGATGACCTAGAGTTACGTCTTACCTGATTTACGCTGTTTTAGGGGAATGGAATGGGACTATGCCTTATGGCAGAGAGGTTGAGCCTTGCATCCCTCTCGTTTCCCATTCTCCTTGAACCAAGTGCAGCGTGAATCCACTTCGGACCTGGCGTTTCTGCGTAAAGTAGTTCGCTCGGGTCTAACACTAGTTGCTATTAGCTAATGACCAATCAGGAAAACCCTAATTCCGATCGATCCTAAGTGGGAAACGGCCGGGATACTTCCGCTACGTGGCAAATGCGGGAAGACCTAGATCGCAAAACCCGTACATTCCATGAGAGTGTCGGGCGGAGTTTTCTAGACATCCTTTCCGATGGACTACTAAGACGTGTCCTGGATGATACTAGGGGACACATTACAATTCTAGGCTTGGAAACGAGCACATAGTTCCAAGTTAGGATGAGAAACCCTAAGTTACTGAAGGAGACAGAGATTCAAGCAAATGATTATGAAATATATATTCAGAGGTGTTTGGAGAGCTATTGGAGTTTTTCCCGCACCCATTGAAATTCATAAGGGTTCGCAACACTTGTTGAATATTAGTCGTGCTAGAGGTGCAAATGAGAGGCATACTAGGGAGAAAGCTAGTAATAACTATCATGATCTCAAGGCCTAGAAACCCTAACATTCTAATGGAGCCAATCCTATGGTCCAAAGCCATACGCTAGATGGATATTAGTGTAGACCTAATGAGGGAAGCAAACTAGCAAAGAAAACACTGATTGGTCCAAAATTGGAGCAAAACTATGTGCATGAGGTGACTCCTTGAAACATAGCTAATGCATGCTATTGCGTGGAGGCCATCTCAACTACTCTGGTAATTTACTCATGAATATATGTGTGCATCATGTGATTCAGAATAGTGTATTTTTAAAATACCATTTTTTTACATGCAGAATGGTGTAATCTTAAGGGGTTATTTACATATTGAATAGAAAATGGTTATATTTTATTTAGGAAAAATTCACAAATAAGGATATTTATAAATAGCCCTTGAATGCATGTAATGTAGAGGATATATATATAGCAACTTCCTCGAGCTCAACTATTGGGAGTTCAGGTGTGATTGGTGCACAGATCGGATGTTGTACGCTCGCGTAGTGAATGCTGGAAGGTCCCCAAGAACAATAGAACTCTAATTTTTGCACAAAATTCAAGGTAAAAAGCATGAACGGCATGAACAAGAGACCAATTGGGTGCAATCTTCCCCCATGCCTTGTGTGAGCACTCCACAAAGCATGTATTTTATGTATTAATCATCTTCAAGCTCAAATAATAGCCTAAATTACAAAATAGCAAGCTTTTAGCTTTTGAGTTTGCTTTAGCAAAAAATAGGAATAAAGCTAACGGGCGGTGCCCAAAGAGTCTGGCATGCCCAATACAATGTCCAAGTACAAATAACATAATCGTGCGCCCATGCGCATATAAAATAATAAATAAATATCAACCGCCTCAATAAATAGGTGTGACAAAATATAGGCGCCATGCCTAAGGTATGCGCCCATCAAAATATAAGTAATAAATCAAATACTCGCTATCCTCCAATGCTTTCCTCCGCCACTGCTGCTATCTCTACACATCCACTGAAGCATTCACAATCATTAGTAAAATAATACAATTAAACCGACAAAAGTGAATACCTAGCAGTCTTCAGCTACATAAATAAATCAACAGTTAGAAATCAATCCTAACCTTAATTTATTACGAGTGCGCACTCTAAACTCATAAACGTTTATTAATTTAATATGCATTTTGCGGAATCACCCGCTATGGAATCACCCATATACACACTAATTAATGAAACGCCCGAAAAGGAGAGGCGTCCCCATCAACTTCTCACACAAAGAATCCACTTTGTGTATGAGACCCGGTCATCAAAGTTTACGGAATCCACCGTAGCACGGAATCCACCGTGAAATATGCCTCCTGGCATCATACCCTCGGGGTGGGATAGCAATTGACCTCAATTGCTATTAGCTCAATGTGGAGCTAACAGAGTGGGGAAAGCATTTAAGTATCTAGCGTGCATTCATTGGGCTTCTTCTACAGGATGGTTCTTGAATTTAACTAGATATCTAGAATATCTTCAGCCAGTTCTAGTGGTCAGAAAATCAGTATCTATGATAGCTTCAGGTTCAAGTATTTCAATCTCTTCCTCTAACAAAGGTGGGTTTTCATAAACAGGGTGTATAGGTAATTGGCCTCTAAAGGGTCGTAATAAACTAATATGAAATGTGTTGTGAATTTTCCAGTGAGGTGGTAATTCTAACTTGAATGCATTGTCATTAATTTTGTGAATGATCTTAAATGGTCCATAGAATCTAGGGGCTAATTTCACAACTGGGTGTCTATCTACACTTTGTAGTCTACGTTTTTCTATTCTCAACCAAACATAGTCATCAACTTTGAAATTCATTGCTTGTCTTTTCTTATTAGCTTGTTTGGTATATGATTGCTGGGCTTTGGCAATCATGGCTTTAACCTCATCAAAAATAGTATTGTGCATACTAGCAATATCATCAGCACTCTGAATTCTATTTGACAAAGATACAACAGGTGTAGACAATCTATAACCATAAATCACTTCAAACGGTGCTTTCTTTGTAGATGTGTGTGGTGTATTGTTATATGCGAAATGTAATAAATGCAAATGTGTATCCCATGTCTCTGGTTTAGAAATAGTATAAGCACATAAAAGATCTAGTATAGTATTGTTAGTAGCTTCTGTTTGTCCATTAGTTTCAGGATGAAATGCAGATGAAAAATCAAATTTTGTGCCTAGGTTAGCAAACAGAGTAATCCAAAAGTTGTTACAAAATCTAGAATCACGATCAGAAACAATAACTTTTGGTAATCCATGGTTAGTGAAAACAGTTTTCAAAAACAATTGTGCTGCTTGTGCTGTTAAAGTTTTCTTACATGGAATGAAATATGCTTGTTTACTAAACCCATCAACTACTGTTCAAATCATATCATGGTTAGATTTAGTATTAGGTAAACCAGTAATAAAATCCATAGAAATTTGTTCCCATGGTCTTGACGGAATAGATAAATGCATAACTAATCCATATTGTTTACCATGATGTCTCTTAACTCTTTGACAAATCAAACATTCAGAAACAAAGTTAGATACATCAGTGTCCATATGTGGCCAATAAAAATCTTCAGTTAATGTACGTAAAGTAGATATGATACCTCTATGACCTTGATATGGAGGACAATGAATCTCATTCAAAACAAAAGATCTGAATGGAACTATAACACATAATCTCTTTTCATAAAACATAAATCCATCATTATAAGATAGTGAATCAATAGGAATCAAGTTATTTTGAACTAATTTATTCCAATTAGCATGAAAAGTAATATCCTGATGATAAGTATCTTTCATAGCAATCAAAGAATCAAATGATATAACAGAAATATTATAAATGGCAGGTCTTCTACTTAATGCATTAGCCACTACATTTTATTTACCGGGTTGATATTGAATGATAGGATGAAAACTCTGAATAAAGGATGCCCATTTGATATGTCGGTCAGATATTTGGGGTTGGCTAAGTAAATGTCTAATACTTTGCTGATCGGTCTTAATCATAAATTCTGAACCCATTAAGTAGTGTTTCCACTGTCTTAAGGCTTGTACAATAGCTAATAATTCTTTGTCATATGTGGAATATTTCAGTTCTAAGGGTTTCAGCTTACAACTAGAATAGGCTATAGGATGATTGTCCTGCATAAGTACAGCTCCTATTCCAAATCCACTAGCGTCAGTCACTACTAAAAAGAATGGTCTATTAAAATCAGGAAACTGTAGTACAGGAGCATGGGTTAATCCATGTTTCAATAAATCAAAGGATTTCTGTTGATTATCGGACCAATGATAAACAATACCTTTCTTCAGAAGTTTGATTAATGGTAAAGCAAGTAATGAAAAATTACGCACAAATTTCGTATAGAAACTAGCAAGACCTAGGAATGATTGCAACTCATGCACATTTTTAGGTACAGGCCAATTCAATATTGCATCTATTTTCTTAGGGTCAACTTTAATTCCATCAGATGATACAATATGACCTAAATACTCAATTTCTATTTTAAAGAACTCACTCTTTTTTGGGTTTGCATACAGTTGATTATCTTTTAATAACTGGAAAACCAATGACAAATGCTCATAATGTTCTTTCTCATTTTGACTAAACACCAAATAATCATCAAAGAAGACAATAAAACAATACTGATATTTCAAAAATATACGATTCATCATTCTACTAAATGTAGCAGGTGCATTAGTCAATCCGAAAGGCATCACTAAAAATTCATAATGACCAAATTGTGTCCTAAATGCAGTCTTGAATATGTCTGACTTATCTAGTCTCACCTGATGATAACCAGACTTAAGGTCTATTTTACTAAATATGGCAGAACCTTGCAATTTATCCATAAGGTCATCGACTCTAGGAATTGGATACGTATTCTTTACTGTGATCTTATTTAAAGCTCGATAGTCAATGCACATACGATAGGTATTATTCTTTTTCTTGACTAATAGAATAGGTGCACCAAATGGAGAACTACTAGGTCTAATCAATCCTCTATTTAGTAATTCCTCAACTTGACTTTGAATTTCTTTTTGCTCTATCTGGTTATGCCTATATGGTGCTTTACAAGGTGGTTGTGTACCAGGAATCAAATCTATTTTATGGTCTTCTGGACGTGAAGGAGGTAAACCAGGTGGTAGATCTTCGGTAAAACAGTCTTTAAAATGTGCAAGAAATTCTTTATGCCTAGGGTGCATATGATTTTCTTTAACTTGCAATTCATTCACCCAAATGAGATAAGATTTACTACTTTTGCGTAATGCACGTTTAGCTTGAGTATGCGAAAGCAGTGGAAAAGCATTAGATGCATGCATACCATACAATGTAATATGTTTTCCTTGAAATTGAATATTAATTGAATGTGTGGAATAATCTATATCAGGGTTATGCTGATGATGCCAAGGCATACCTAAAATAATATCACTGGACTGTAATGGTACAACTAGAAAATTTCTTCTTTCAGTGTATTGACCAATTTGAATTTCTAAATCATGCACTTCTTGTGTACCATTATACCTAGTGTCTAAGAATGCTGCTTTGATGCGATAATGCGTAGGTACAGTCTGTAATTTCAATTCTTTTACTAGCTTTTCAGAAATAAAATCATGAGTACTACCATCATCATGCAAAATAATCTTTTCCTTTCCATGCACTAAACATTTCATTGTCAATAAAGAATGTGGAGTTGGCATACCTGGTAAAGTATCCGAAGGAGTAATAATGTCATCCTCATCTTCCGTGAAATCAAGCATTTCTTCATGTTCGTCTTCTTCCATTGCTCCAAGGTAGTTGATATGGACAGGTGGCTTCTTTGAATGAAAATTTGCTGCTAGGTGTCGAGGCTGGTGGCATTTATAACATACTATAGACTTGGCTTTGGTTACATTGTTTGCAATGGCGGGAAGTCTAGGGACATTAGGATCTAGCTGTGGAATAGGCTTGGGGTTTTGGTTGGTACTGGATGGTAAAGCAGGTGGTTTTGCCCAATTTTTACGGAAAGATGATGAAGGAAAACGACCTTGATTAAATCTTCTAAAATTTGAGTTGAATTGCTTAGATCCATAGTTACCATTGGATTGGAATTGCTGTGGACGCTTGTCTCTTCCTCGCAGCTTGTCTTCAGTGTCATGAGCTAATGAAATTGTGTCTTCAAGAGTTGCAGGCTTGAAAATATTAACTTCAGCGTAGTAATGCCCAAGTAGTCCAGACATATACTTGCGCTTATGTGTCGCTTCAGGTACAACTTCAAGCGTGCGTAACTGGAGTAATGCATTCTAAAAGCGTTCTGTGTACTAAGGAATAGGCTCACGATCCTATTGCTGAAGAAGGTCCCATTGCTTTATAGCTTTTTCATGAAATTGTGGAGGAAGGAAATTCTGCATAAACTTCTTAAAATTCTCTCAGGTAATGGGACAATCTATACTCTTGCGAACCACGGTCCACCAAAGAGATGCTCTATCCACTAAATGATTAGTGACACACTTGATTTTATCTTTTTCTGCATAGGTTTCCTCATGAAAGTAGTCATTAAACTGACTAATGAATGCAAGAACAGTTTTTCCCTCTCGAGTGCCATTGAAAGTACGAAATTTGAATTTTCTTTTACTTATCTTTGTTTCCTTGCAGATGGATTGAGCTTCGAGAGTCGCGTCGATGGTACGTTGAATAAGATCTTCAGATTAAGGTTCCTCTTTGTCAGTAGTAGTCGATCTTTGTAAATTAGCCAATTGAACTTGCAATGTTTGCCTAGCTCGTCATTCTTCATCCAACTGCATTATAATTAAGTCCAGCTTTTGCTCCATCGTAGGTTCAGGTAGGTCGCCTTTAGCCATTAAATCATCCGTATGTGGTTCCATCATCCTGCAAAACTCAAAAGACATCTCTCTCTCAAAATCAAGTTAGCGGGATGAGCGTAGCTCAAGATCGGGAATACAAGGCTTATATATTTTTGGGTGTGGCTTTCACAATCTTCGTCTTTGACTATTACGAGATTTGTAATCTTTGAAAAAATCTGTGTTTTATCCTTCTTTGTATGCTGAAAATCCAGCAAACCTGCGTATGCGAAGAGTACCTTCCAATGAACAACTTTGCAGTTCGGAGTTTCTGCGCAAGAACAGTCCTTCTATGAGTTTTGAACAGAAGTCAGTTTTGACTTCAGGTGACTTGTTGGACTTGCAGAGTTGCAGACTTATGTGACTTGCAGAGTATGAAGACTTGCAGAACTTGGTTGCTTTATGTAACTTGTAGAACTTCGACTTGATAGACTTGCAGAACTTGTTGAATTTGAGAAGCTTATGTGATTTAGAGCTTTGGTAAGTAAGCTTTTAAGCGTACTCAGTAAAAACGTGAAATCTGGGGGGAGGGGGCCATTTTTTCTCAGGCGGCGTAAATTTCGCGGCACATTCTGATACGCCGAGGTGAAATTTAGAAGCCTTAAGCTTCAAGCTTATAAAGCTTTAGTTTTAAGCTTAATACTAATGAAAGCTTTTAAGCTTTTAAGCTATGGAGTCTTATCTCTGTGTATGAAGACGACTTGATGTAGGAGATATCCACGTGGTCCTCCGCCTCTGCAAGCTGGTCCTTCGTAGTCTGATGATGGAAATAGAGGTTCTTGATCGCCAGGAATCCACTTGTATTGACCATTCACAACGAGATTGATCGTAGAGCTCGATCATTCCAAGAGCTCCGCCTTCGCACAAGATGGGTAGCGATTGGAAGCTCTTGATCTTAGCTTCGCTCTGATACCATTGGTGCACAGATCGGATGCTGTACGCTCGCGTAGTGAATGCTGGAAGGTCCCCAAGAACAATAGAACTCTACTTTTTGCACAAAATTCAAGGTAAAAAGCATGAACGACATGAACAAGAGACCAATTGGGTGCAATCTCCCCCCATGCCTTGTGTGAGCGCTCCACAAAGCATGTATTTTATGTATTAATCATCTTCAAGCTCAAATAATAGCCCAAATTACAAAATAGCAAGCTTTTAGCTTTTGAGTTTGCTTTAGCACAAAATAGAAATAAAGCTAACGGGCGGTGCCCAAAGAGTCTGGCATGCCCAATACAATGTCCAAGTACAAATAACATAATCGTGCACCCATGCGCATACAAAATAATAAATAAATATCCAACGCCTCAATAAATAGGCGTGACAAAATATAGGCGCCATGCCTAAGGTATGCGCCCATCAAAATATAAGTAATAAATCGAATACTCGCTATCCTCCAATACTTTCCTCCGCCACTGCTGCTATCTCTACACATAAACTAAAGCATTCACAATCGTTAGTAGAATAATACAATTAAACCGACAAAAGTGAATATCTAGCAGTCTTCAGCTACATAAATAAATCAACCGATTAGAAATCAATCCTAACCTTAATTTATTACGAGTGCACACTCTAAACTCATAAATGTTTATTAATTTAATATGCATTTTACAGAATCACCCGCTATGGAATCATCCATGTACACACTAAATTAATGAAACGCCCGAAAAGGAGAGGCGTCCCCATCAACTTCTCGCACAAAGAATCCACTTTGTGTATGAGATCCGGTCATCAAAGTTTATGGAATCCACCGTAGAACCTCACGGAATCCACCGTGAAATATGCCTCCTGGCATCAGTGATAGGAAACTTGGGGTTCATGATGGTAAAGACCCATTTAGGGTTGGATCTAGTAAAAGGATACAATTTAGAAGAAGTGGTGGTATCCAATCAAGCCATGCAATGATAAAAAGGACATTAGGTTTGGAGGCCCAAAAGCTCTAAAAGTATGGTTGGTGGATTAGATGAAAAGCAAAGAGTTCCAAGTGGACATACTATAGTCAATTCCCATGTGGATGAGAATAGAGGTCATAATGATACATCTAACAATGGGCACCACTCTAGGATGCATCTCCATGGGCCTTGGGTTGAAACCCTACCTAGTTTGGGTTGTAACAATGAGACATGCAATAATTAGAATGATAGGATGTAATGTATATGCCAAGTAAACCATGTGTTTGGTGGATTAAAATGATCCCATTATTTCTAGGCCAAGGAAGCCATTTACTTGTTTGGTGTGGGTGTAGTTAATGGTTTCTCATCTTAGTGCTATACTAAATTAATTTGATGAAGTACCTGGAGCAAGCCTCTTGTAGATTGGATGGAGCACTTGGAGTGATCCTCTTATTGTGTACAAGCTTCTTGTGGCTAAGTTGAGGCGATGTCCTTCCTTTACAAGTTTTTCCCCTTTGCGCTATATATGTATATGTATATGTGAATTTTTCTTTTCTTTTTGGGACCAATAATCAAGGCATGAAGTCCTAGGGTTCGGTTTGATATATGTGGGGGAGGTCTGAGTAGTTATATGTCTCCTGTAAAGGCATTGTCAGGTATTTAAAGATCTGTTTTGCAAGTAGTCCTAGTAACTCTATTCTGGTAGCTTGCTAGGTAGCTATTTCTAGGATTTTTTGCTAGTTGTGAGGTAGATAGAGAAGTATGTCAAACAAAAGAAAGAGAAGAAACAATGAATATATTTGAAAAACCATATATAGATATGGAGGTGTATAAAAGGGGTTCTAATCTTTAAAAAAATCAAGAAAAAAAAATCCAAGAGTAGATGCACATTACCTTGTAAAGGCTTGGTAGGTTTCTAGATATGAGTCAGGGCCAACACCTTATCCTCCTACATGTGACATTTAGCCAAAAAAAAAAGTAATAATGGTTGGAGAAAAAATAGAACTGAGTAGAAGAAAAGGATTTAGTGTCACCTTGGGAGAGCTTGGTAGGTTCTTGGATACCAAGACATGACTAGAGACCCATGCCCTGTTCTCCTTGGGTCACAATAGGCTTAGTTCCCTCCTTTTTACATGCATGAGTATCAAGTCTTAAAGTATAAAAAGTGATTAATCAAAAGTATCTACAAATGAAAGATCATGATATAGGAGTCCTCACCTAGTAGGAGGGCCTAGTCCAATTGTCCTAGGTCCAGTAGGCAAGTCAAACCAACACTTAGAATGACTCTTTTGATAGTTCTTTTTAGTTGGTCTATGTTGGAAGAATTGGTTAGTGACTAGCTCTAGATCTTTGTCAAACCTGCTTGGCCAATCCCTTGTGGATTTTCATGCCTTGGTTTTGTCTGGGGGAGTAGGATGAGGAATGTACAAGTTAGTTTGTGGATTCGATGGACTAAGTCGCCCTATCTTGTGGTGGTCACCAATGAGAGTGGGATTTAAATATTTGAGAAGGGCTAGAAATTTGTCTTTTTTTTGTTTTGTTTAAGGTGGAAATCAAAACTTGAAGGAAGTGATGGATGTGGATCATTTGACAAATTTAAGTAGTCGTGAGATACAAGAATTCAAATTATTTTGGAAAACGGACTTAGTGGTTGCAAATTTTTCATAATTTTTTTGGGTGCCAGAATGAAGCAAAATGAGTTCCAAGAACTTCAAGACTTTAACACAAACTTTAGAAAAATTTTGCACTGCTTTGTGTGAATCGGGCATTGGACGCAAAAGAAGTAAAAGCTAGGCAAAAGGAGGACCAAATTGAGTATGAAGGTAACTTTGGGGGGGAGACTTGGAAGGGCATGACTCTTGGGGGCCTTGGGGCCCCAAAAATTTGAGAGATTTTTGGGAGGGGGTCATTTTTGAAGGGCATGAACACAAAAAAAAGCCACCATGTGGCATCATGATGATTTTGGAAGGAGGGGCCTATAGAGGTTGCAAACACCCACCCAATCTAATGATAGTCGCATATTGCTCTAATTTTTTGCCCACAATTTCTCACTTACAATAAAAAAGAAGTGGCTTGAAGAGAGAGAACCAAAATCTTTCTTTCTTTCTCCTCTTGAAGGTGATTCATATGCAAATGAATGGGAATAGATGGAAATGAGGATCGGTTGTCTAGCTTGAACTAGATTGATATAAAATCACATTGATGCCGAGGGGTGATGACCAGTGTGGTTTAAGGATCAATGGTGGGTCTGATGTTGCTATTTGAAAATTCAAATCTTGAAATCTGAAACCAAAAAATGACGGTAATCCTCTTTTTAATGGAAATTCAAATCCTTTTTGACAATTCATGATTCAAATCTTGTTCATTTGTGATGAAAATTTGTTTGATGCTTGGTTGTGATATGTTTGAGGGCTATGTGCCATAAAATTTAGAATTTGTGTTCATAATTA
Source organism: Lygodium microphyllum (assembly GCF_053477565.2). Taxonomy (NCBI): domain Eukaryota; kingdom Viridiplantae; phylum Streptophyta; class Polypodiopsida; order Schizaeales; family Lygodiaceae; genus Lygodium; species Lygodium microphyllum. The sequence continues at coordinate 9,154 of NW_028229678.1, read as the reverse complement.
TGAGTCATTAATATCTGAAAACTCAAAATGTGTGTTTTTAGGAAAAATGTGTGTTTATGTGGGATAAAATTGAACTTTAAGATGGATTAACGTCTTGAATCAAAAAATAAAAAATAATTAATTTTATATAATAATAAATAATAAAAATATGATTTTTACCAAAGAAAAATGAGAAAAAAAAGATTTTATGCATAAAATTTACTAAAAATTATGAATATGTCCATGAATGTATGGTGGGCCTAGGGCATGAGGTTTAGCCTTAGCTTATCAGAGTTCAACTGAGCATAACATAGCTCCATATATTGCTTTTCTAGTCTTTCTTCACCTCTAGTCATCTCTATCCCCACCAGCTCATGACTTTTGTGAGAAGTTGAGGGGGATGCCTTGTCCTTTTCTAGCATCATGTTAATTTAATATACATGTGGGTGATTTCATAGCGGGTGATTCTATAAATTACATATTTAAATTAATGGACATTTATGAGTTTAGAGTGCACTCATATTAAATTAAGGTTAGACAGAGCTCCAACATATTTATTTATTTGGCAGCTGAAGATTCCTAGGTCATCTGTTAACATTATGAGTTCTGAACTGATGGAAAGGTTGGGTCTTGCGATCCAGAAAGATACCTCCACAATTCTCAGAATGGCAGATGATAGTTTGAGGCAGCCGGAAGGCTGCATTACTAAGGTCCATGTCACTGTTGCAAATGTAGAATGCCTGTTGGACTTTAGGGTAATTCGTTTTGCAGGGCGTCCAAGTTACCAAGTATTACTTGACCTTGTGTCTGTCAAAGCCAGCACCTTTTTTTGAGCACTTAGATCTTTTAAACTAGAGCATATCTCTTCAAGATCTCCTTGCAAATCTCTCCCTTAACTCCCTATGTAACTTCTAGTCATATCAAAGCTTGAATTGGCCTCTCTCAGCCCCAGCATTGTGAAAATTGTCACTCATTGTCCTGACTATGTTTGTAGATTGCATACCTATTGATCTTGGAGGAGGTAGTGTGAGAAAACTAAGGCATCTTAGCTCTTGCTCTCTTCAAGAGAGTTGTTCTCCAGCGTGAGGTGCTCCTTCTTGTTATATCAGAAGTCAACATTATGCCCTACAGGACCCGACATTGCAGAAATATTTGAATCTGGTGTAGATTTTGCAAGCAAGGATTCGACATGTGATCTAGTATCCAACACATGGCGTGATTCTCCATATCTTTCTGGTAAATTTGAAGACCCCCAAGTGGCAAATCTGAGGCTGAAAGGGCTCCCCAAAAATCTCTCTCTATCTGTCACAATCTGTGAAACCCTAATTGTCATCTCTATGGGAAGCCATAGCCAAAGCTTCAAAGCATGAAATTTTCATTGTTTCTTCTCATCACTAAAGCTATCAATAGTGATTTTTATTACTAAGATATACTCTTGAAAGCTCACTGTAGATGTGGAAGTTCCCGAGGAAGATCAAAAGTCATCCAAAAAATTCGTGAGAAATTGACAAAGAAGAACAGATCAAGCACTGACATCCAACACTAAGCTCAAATAATAGAATCCGTTGTGCTTAACTAGTGCCAATTTGACACTAATTTGTGTCTCTTGACACATTGAACTACAACTCTTTTGTTGGTTATTTGAAGCTGATCAACATGGTAGAGCTTGAGAAAATAGCCAAAGTTCAATGGAGAAGGCTTTCATGCCTAGAAGAAGAAGACCATGTACCATCTTATGTGAAAGGACTTGTGAGACCTGTTTGAGGAAAGTGAAGATGGAAAATTCCTTGGAAGGGTCCAACCAAATCCTGAAGAACCGAAGTCCAAAGAGTGGAAAAAGATGAATAATAAAGCTCTAGGATTTATTGCCTAGGGATTGTGTAGCAATGTATTGCACCATATCTTTGGTATCAAATATGCTAAAAAGACTTGCAATGAGCTTAACAGGGTCTTTGGAGCTCAAGCCAGAAACTCTAAGGTCAAGTTGTGAATGCAATAGTTCTATAAGCTTGGCATAAAAGGCATCACTTCAATGACTATACATATTAACAAATTCAAAAGTCTAAAAACCTAACTTGCCACTCTAAAGAAAACGATAGATGAAGATGAATCCATTGTTGTAATCCTTGGTAGGGTAAACCAGGATCCGTATGAAAATCTTGTCTCTGCTCTCAACAATGTACCTAATTTTTCAGAGAAAGATATTGAGCACTCTCTTCTTGATGAAGAGAATCAATAGAAGAACAAGAATGCAAAAGATGGTGTCCCATAATCTAGGGAAAACCTCTTATACACCAAAGGAACTACTGGACCTAAAGGAAGAAAAAGCAAAATGCCTAATGTGTGTGACTATGGATAGAAAACTATATGATGTAACATGTCCTCTAGTATCATCCAGGACATGTCTTAGTAGTCCATCGGAAAGGATATCTAGAAAGCTCCGCCCGGCACTCCCATGGAATGTTACAGGTTTTTTGGAGAAGGATAATGACCTTAATGTATTGCCTAAAGTACCTATTTGTGAAAAGTCTTTTGACAATGTTTGTGATAAAGAAATAGAAGCAATTGTCTTTTTGAAGTCCTTGTTTGGATGGATGTTTTAAAAAGATTTATTTTTCTGAGATTTTTGCAATGTTTGTGGATGAGTTTGATTTTGGCAACATAGAAAGAGTTCAAACTTTGTTTCAAAAACCTAGCTTTGTCATGTTTTCCATATGGGAGGATGGGAAGGGCATGTGGATTGTCATTGTGGGTGATGAGATGTTTTGCTTTGACAATGTGAGTTGTTTTGAGAAATTAGAATTTGAAAATCTTGAGGATTTCAAAGAGAAATTTTTTGATGATTTTGTACTCCAATTCAGAAGTGGTTTGAGAATGGTGTGTCATGGATTATTTTTATTTATGAATTTGAAGAACTTAGAGATAGATCGTTGGATTTTATTTTTGTTCGGCTCATAAATGTTGCATCGTTTCATGAAAGCAACTACTGCACACGAATGTTTGCAGACTAGGGGAAGGGCTAAATATGTCAAGCGTTTTTGTGGAAACTGAACACCCCTAGTCAAATTGTAGTTAGGTTTGATTTCTGCTAGCTTAGTTGTTTGCATGACAATTTGTTTTGATATTTTGTAATTGGATTTATTGTGTTTGATTAGCATAGGATTTGTTTATGTCATTTTGTTTGATTTGTTGAGTGTGAAACTTGATAGCATTTGTCAAGCTTGGTATTTTTTTTGGACAGGATGAAGCTTGTGTTTGTCAATAACTATTGAACATTGAGGAGCTAGGTATGTTTTCTTGTGGAGACTTTTGCACATCATAGGGATAATGGGTTCACGAGCACTTCACGTTGCACTTGTTGATGCACAGCACTCGGGGGTCGTCTCTTGTTCTTATCAAATACTTCCATGCCATGGGTTGGGATTATGCACATTTCGCACCATCATTGAGCACTAGCACGGCATGAGGTCCGTTGCAACTATATGTAGTAAATTTTGGATGCACGCGCACATGAGAGAGCACCTGTCATTGAGCACACACATTTCTTGCACGCACGATATTTGGGATGCTCATCACAAGGTTAGGAACCTCTGGTTGAGTGTGTAAGGAGGTTGGGTGAGTTTAGAGGGTCGTCAAGGACGCTACCAATTGTGAGATGGGTTGTTCATATTTGGTCAATATCTTGAGGACCATCATTTTATAGAGTGATTGTGAGATTTTGGATGGGTGGAGCGGAGATTAATATTTTATTGATGAGAGTTGAGAGGTGAGGATAAGGTTTTAAATAATCAAGGAACTATGTTTGCATTTTGTGTGATGCACTAGCACATTTAGATAGGCTAAACACAATTCTTCCAGTGCATCCATATTTTTTGTGTAAGCATTGTTTGAATGGTAGCATATCATGGATTCGATCAATTGCATGTTTTGTCAAATCATGAATGTTTGGGCATGGAGTTCATTTCAAAATTCCATACTCCTACTAGGACACACTGCATAAAAAACTGGTTCATATCCAGAGAATATTCATTTTGAAGACTAAAGGATCAAATGAAAAAGATTGTACGTTTTACATCGTGAGCGAGTATTTCTTGAAGGAAAAGAGAACATGTGGGGTAAAAGTGTGTGCAATTACAAGAACAATAGGCCAAGGAAGGGAATAAGTCGTCCAAGTTAAAAGATGGAGAAAAATGATGTAATTTACCAAAATCAATATTTTTGCTCAGTTTTGATGGATTTTCTTAATTCTGGCTGCAGGCTTGTCGACCAGACGCGTTCCGATCGTTTTGAGTACCCAAACAACTATATTCCAAGTTCAAATGACGAAGCTATGATCCAAACAAGCTGCAAACAGGCATAAAGCAAAAAAAATGAAAATAGTGAAAAACAATAGAAAAGCAAAAGCCAAAAGCTGAAAGAAAAAGGCCTAATGTATGTGACAGTGGATAGAAAACTATATGAGGAGAGGAGATTGAAGAGTTAAGGGCCTTCCCCCTTAATTACAATTGTATTTTGTGAGAGAGGAGAGTGGAGGGTAGCATGTTAGAGTGAGCTCTTATCATGCTAATTTGAAAGTCGGAGTGTTTGGATGTCAAAGCGCCGAGCGTCAGATCATGGTTGTTAAGGTACAATAATATTTTTTCACTTCGTTTGTTTTCAAATTGTTGGATTTTTTTTTGTTGTGTTGTGGTTGTGTAATGCTCTACCCGTATACGGGTTTTGAATTTTTTTTGAGCTATAAGAGGCTTTGTTTTGTTTTTGTGTGGCTTGTGGTATATGATTGAATAATTGAATTTTTAAAGTTGTGTTGTGCATTCAACAAAGTCAATTACCCCAACCGGCACTCCTGAACGTCTCGTTATCGGGTTGTGAAGAGAGGCTTCTTCTCGATCACCGCTCGTGTAACATCTCTTTTTTGGTGCCCCCACTGAGGAGAGCGGAAATTGACATTATTCTTATTTTGAATGTGATTTTGTTATGATTTCTTGTGATTGTTGAAAATGGCTAATTATTTTTCCTGAGTTTCATGGTAATCATACTGAAGATCCGAAAGATTTTTAGAAAAAATAGAGCTGTGTTGTTCGATAGACAGAGTGACTAACCCTAAGGATAAACTCCAAATTTTTAGATATCAATTGCAGGGAGAAGCATGAAATTGGTTGCTTGACTTTGAGAGAAGCTTGAAATTTAAGAGACAAAATTTGGACTATGAGACCATTAAAAATGCTTTTCATCTAGGTTTTAAAAAAGAGAAAGTCAAAGCGAGATTTGGGCGAAAATAGAAACTTGTGTTCAAAAAGATAATCAATGTGTTGAGGATTCTGCTAGGGAGTTTGAAAGATTATGGAATCGATGGAGTTTAACATTGTTAGAAGGTGAGATAGCCCTAGTTATGTTGAAGATAATGTATTTTGTAAATGGGTTGAAATTAGAAGATTGGAGAGTGAAATTAGAGGTAAAAAACCCTATGACTTTTGAGGAAGCAGTGAAGATAGCTCAATATCAAGAGAGGAAGACCAAAAGAAAAAAAAAAGTTAGGGTTTGATGAACCAAGGGAAAGGTTGAGTTCAAGGCGAGTTGAGAGAAAAGTTTTTTAGGAGAAGAGAGTTGGTTATGCATATCCTGAGAGAGGTATACTATATTCTCTATTTAGAAGAGATGTGTTGACTTGTGAGAAATCAATCAAAGTATGTGAGAAGAAACTCCCTAGGATGGTTGAGGAGAAAAATACTCGTTTGACTGATTGGAGTGAAGAGTCTAGGAGTGTGAATTCATACACATTAACCACTGATACTTCTAGTTCAGTGATTAGTAATTTAACTAAAGAAGAGGGATCGACTGATGATACTTTGGAGCTTGAGGACTATAGAGATGAGCTAGAGATGGATCTGAGTTGTAAAGAAGAAAATGAGAGACCATATTGTTTTAAGGACCAAGAGTTTTCATGTTCTTTGGGAGAGGATGAGAGTCAAGAAAGTTTTGCTATTTTTGATGAGGAAAGGAGTGATGAAAATTCTGATAGTCATGGCAGTGTTGAAGAGAGTAAATACAATTTAGAGAGTGAGCTTGTTTGCCTTGGTGATAGTATAGATTGATCTGACTGCTTGAAAGATAAAGAGAGAATAGAGGATGATTTTTTTAGTCTTTTGGAAAACTATGAGGGGGAGGGCTTAGAAACTCTAAGTTTTCAAGATGAAGTTAACGGTTCGAATTTGTTACCTAATGAGTTTTTGGAGATTTGTTGTGAGTTTGGTTATGAGTTTGTTGATCAAGAGAGTATAGAGGTTTTAGGTTCTCACTCATGTTGTGATTTTGGTTTTGGCGTTGTTGACTCAGTTGAATCTCGTGAGTTGGTAGGTGATGTTTTGAGTGGCCATGGAGAGGCTTTTGTTTGTGGTGTTGATGATGTGGTTTTGAGTAGACCTAATCTATTACTCCTTGATAGTTGTGATGATGATTGTTTGGTTGGTTTAGGCAACAATGACGAAGAGAAAACTTCATTTGATAGTCTTACAGTCTCTTTGAATTCTCCAAAAGTTTTTGATGAATTTTGTGATGATTCTGATTGGAGTTTTAAGGATCCTGAGAGTGACATTAAAGACTATGTGAGAGAAAATTTGAATAAGGCTTTGGAAAGGATTGAAAAGTTGAGGGAGGAGAGATCTAATACTAAGGGTAAAAAGGGTGAAGAAAGTTGTGAGGTTGAAGAAAATTGGACAATTGGGTGTTTGGATGAGGATAATGACCTTAATGTGTTGCCTAAAGTAGCTCTTTGTGAAAAGTCTTTTGACAATGTTTATGACAAAGAAATAGAAGCAATTGACTTTTTGAACTCTTGTTGTTTGGATGGATGTTTTAAAGAGATTTATTTTTCTTAGATTTTTGCAATGTTTGTGGATGAGTTTGATTTTGGCAACATAGAAAGAGTTCAAACTTTGTTTCAAAAACCTAGCTTTGTCATGTTTTCCATATGGGAGGATGGGAAGGGCATGTGGATTGTCATTGTGGGTGATGAGATGTTTTGCTTTGACAATGTGAGTTGTTTTGAGAAATGTGGATTTGAAAATCTTGAGGATTTCAAAGAGAAAATTTTTGATGATTTTTGTACGCCAATTCAGAAGTGGTTTGAGAATGGTGTGTCATGGATTATTTTTATTTATGAATTTGAAGAACTTAGAGATAGGTCCTTGGATTTTATTTTTGATTGGCTCATAAATGTTGCATCGTTTTATGAAAGCAACTGTTGCACATGAATGTTTGCAGACTAGGGGAAGGGCTAAATATGTCAAGCGTTTTTGTGGAAACTGAACACCCCTAGTCAAATTGTAGTTAGGTTTGATTTCTGCTAGCTTAGTTGTTTGCATGACAATTTGTTTTGATATTTTGTAATTGGATTTATTATGTTTGACTAGCATAGGATTTGTTTATGTCATTTTGTTTGATTTGTTGAGTGTAAAACTTGATAGCATTTGTCAAGCTTGGTATTTTTTTTGGATAGGATGAAGCTTGTGTTTGTCAATAACTATTGAACATTGAGGAGCTAGGTATGTTTTCTTGTGGAGACTTTTGCACATCACAGGGATAATGGGTTCACGAGCACTTCACGTTGCGCTTGTTGATGCATAGTACTCGGGGGTCGTCTCTTGTTCTTATCAAATACTTCCATGCCATGGGTTGGGATTATGCACATTTCACACCATCATTGAGCACTAGCACAACATGAGGTCCGTTGCAACTATATGCAGTAAATTTTGGATGCACGCGCACATGAGAGAGCACCTGTCATTGAGCACGCACATTTCTTGCACGCACGATATTTGGGATGTTCATCACAAGGTTAGGAACCTCTGGTTGAGTGTGTAAGGAGGTTGGGTGAGTTTAGAGGGTCGTGAAGGATGCTACCAATTGTGAGATGGGTTATTCATATCTGGTGAATATCTTGAGGACGATCATTTTCTAGAGTGATTGTGAGATTTTGGATGGGTGGAGTGGAGATTGATACTTTATTAATGAGAGTTGAGAGGTGAGGATAAGGTTTTAAATGATCAAGAAACTATGTTTGCATTTTGTATGACACACTAACACATTTAGATAGGCTAGACATAATTCCTCCAGTGCATCCATATTTTTTGTGTAAGCATTGTTTGAATGGTAGCATGTCATGGATTTGATCAATGGCATGTTTTGTCGAATCATGAATGATTGGGCACGGAGTTCATTTCAAAAAATCATACTCCTACTAGGGCACACTACATAAAAAACAGGTTCATATCCAGAGAATATTCATTTTGAAGACTCAAGGATCAAAGGAAAAAGGTCGTACGTTTTACATCGTCAGCAAATATTTCTTGAAGGAAAAGAGGACATGTGTGGTAAAAGTGTGTGAAATTACAAGAACAATAGGCCAAGGAAGGGAATAAGTCATCCAAGTTAAAAGATGGAGAAAAATGATGTAATTTACAAAAATCAATACTTTTGCTCACTTTTGATGGATTTTTGTAATTCTGCCCCCGGTAGCTTGTTGACCAGACGCGTTGCGATCGTTTTGAGTAACCAAACAACTATATTCAAAGTTCAAATGACGAAGTTATGATCCAAACAAGCTACTAACAGGCATAAAGCAAAAAAAAAGAAAATAGTGAAAAGCAAAAGCCAAAAGCTGAAAGAAAAAGGCCTAATGTGTGTGACAGTGGATAAAAAACTATATGAGGAGAGGAGATTGAAGAGTTAAGGGCCTTCCCCCTTGATTACAATTGTATTTTGTGAGAGAGGAGAGTGGAGGGTCGCATGTTAGAGTGAGCTCTTATCATGCTAATTTGAAAGTCGGAGTCTTTGGATGTCAAAGCGCCGAGCGTCAGATCATGGTTGTTAAGGTACGAGAATATTTTTTCACTTCGTTTGTTTTCAAATTGTTGGATTTTTTTTTGTTGTGTTGTGGTTGTGTAATGCTCTACCCGTATACAGGTTTTAAATTTTTTTTGAGCTATAAGAGGCTTTGTTTTGTTTTTGTGTGGCTTGTGGTATATGATCGAATAATTGAATTTTTTAAGTTGTGTTGTGCATTCGACAAAGTCAATTACCCCAACCGGCACTCCTTAACGTCTCGTTATCAGGTTGTGAGAGAGGCTTGTTCTCGATCACTGCTCATGTAACATCTCTTTTTTGGCGCCCCCAC